>NC_134837.1:113843721-114011780 GCF_004210375.1 Tachypleus tridentatus
AATATTTTGACTTAGGTTATTACTTGCCATCATATCATTTATAAACATCTAACTAGGGTTACACTACCTCTTTGTTTATTTCTGTATATAAATATATAATAATAAATAAATTGGAAACATTGTTTTGAATTGGTTTGACAGTATGAAAGGTACCAATATTGTTGAGTTTGTTTCTATGTATAAGTGTAATGATAATTAGGTTTAGGATATTTTCAAAACCTCATTAAAAAAGAGTAATTTCAAGTAACCAATCTTGGATTGAAGATTGGTTACTTACATTGCTTATACAAGTGTCTCATCCTGGTCCCTCTAGACAGAGGTTGGTGTCAAGGCCAAGAATGTTTAAACTAAGAGCAGTGGTGAGAATTTTGAAGACAAGACAAATGAGATAAGTTTGGCTTAAAATAGACACTTTTGATACAATCATAACAGTCATAAATAGAAAAATCTTAAAGAACAGGCTAAATAAGTTTTTGGTCAAAACAAAGATAAGGTTTGTGTCTTTACAAAATATACTTTGTTATAGTGGTACTCAAATGTTTTATGTTACTGCCAATAACAACAACAGATACACAAGTTTTACAAAGTGCAGTCCATCCCAGAATTTTTTGGTTGGAATTTCATCTTAACATCTGATGTACTACAAAATGGGATACTTCTCTTGACAATGTATTGTGATTATTATTATTATTGCTTGCCTATTGATAATAATAGTTAGAAAAGAAGTACCATTTGATAAATATATTTTTATAAGCTATGTCACAAAAATTACCAGTTTATTACATTTTGTATAGCATTGCCAAATCAATGTGAAAACTTTTTTCTCTAACTTTATTGTTATGTTGAACTAAACCTCTGAAAATTAATGCAAAGAATACCTGAGCACATCCCTGTAATATCAGGACTACAACACAGGAATCATTTTTCAAAGTTCCTTAACAACTATTGCCATCCTTTCATAGGTTTATCAGTGACTTTTGGAAATTTGTTTTTTGTTTTTTTTTCAAATTTAGCTGTTGGTTATTTATTGAAGCCACTCGTGTGCATTTTACATGAAGAGAGGTTAAACAAAAATATTTATTAAATCCGTTTATAATCTGTTTGGTCTCAATGATCTTTGCCTTTCATTTTTAACACGTTGGATTCTGTTTTTTCTACGGAGAAATTTGAATATGCAAACTTGACAATTTTGGGCTGAATAAAAAGAAAATTATAACTGTTCCTTTAATTCTGAGAATTTTTGTGTGTGTATGTTTTACTAGGTACAGAGTATTACTAGTGACAAACAGAAGGTTAAATCTAAAATATGTGTGGTGTTTATCATACTACTCTTACTGTAGAAGTTTTACCTCAGAACTGCTTTCTCGTATTGGTAAAGGTAATTCATCTTTCTTCAGAAATTTATATTGATTTTAAAATAGTGAACTTTGGTGTAGATAACTGATTTTCAGTGCAAACTGGGATGCATGAGACAGAAGAGACATATATCTTTGCTTAAGTTATAATTATTATTGCAAGTAGAAATCCTATTCTAAATGTCGTTTTCATTTAAACAATGACTCAAAATATGTATAAGGTATTTTTAATTGAGTACAGGTATTATACTTTAGTAACTTGGTATTCATTGAGCTACCACAATAAACAAATTCTGTAGTAGTCTTAGTTTTGAATGGATGTCGTAAATAACTCCTGGATACTTAGGTGAGAATCTCTGGTTTGTAACAAGGCAGTTTAAGTTATTGTTATATGTTATATTAGTATTTTCAAAATACAGTAACTTTTTCACACAAATAAGCTGTGAATGAAGTGCTTTTAAGTGAAGGATATTTCTGTCTATTATAAGTAAAATGCTGTTCCTTTCAAATCGGAATTTCAAAATTTGATTTTAATTTGTTATTAAGATCATTGATATTTATGAATATCAAAAACCAAATTATCTATATTTATTGTAATCACAGAAAAATAAGAATAAACAATAACTCATAATAATTGCCTTTGCCTTTAACATTTTTTCATTCTTCATGTTTTGATACTGAATTTATTTACATTTATACATACACAAGGTGCCTAGTTTGGTAAAAGATAACAAAGTAACATATTTAAATAACGAATTTATTCTGTTCTGTTTTTCTGTGACATTTCAGACATTTTTCAGGAAGTAAATACCATGTGACATAGAAACTGTCTATTTTGTGGTTAATATAAGAAACCTATTTTTTACTGGGTTGGATATTGCTGCAGCATATACTACACTGTTTTTATAGTACACATGAAATCTTTTTAACATTATAGTAATATGTGCACACAAAAAAATGTATTTAATTTTTAGTAAATATGAGGCCTTTACTCTAATGTTTTAGCTTTCTTATTCATTTCTACTGTAGATTTTTGTTTATTTCATTTATTTCTTACTTTATGTATTGATCAACACTTGCCACAATCAGGTCAAACTGTGAACATCATGATTTTTTTGAGTTACATTCAAGATTTAATTAAACTATGTCGTTATTATGTATGAATAAAGTTGGCATCAAAATTTAATTAATATTTTATAAACTTTAAGTTCTTAACTTTACAAGGATTTATTTTTAAAATGCCCAGTTTCTTTTGATATGAGAATGTGATACTTGCTTTGCAGGTTTTTTCTTCTTCTCTGATTTATTTATCAACTCTCTGAAAAGTACAAAATTTAACATAAATTACTCATTATGATATAGATATTACTCAGGCAAAACATAATTTTCATACCTTTCTTGTTACTTGTTTACAGAGCCATAAACCAGAAAATCAGAACCACCTTGCAACACCCATCTGTCATATCCTGTCTTACACAAATTGCCAATAGTTCACTTGGATATTTTATACCATATTATTTATAATGAATGGAAAGCCAAGGCTGTAGTCTATAAAATGATGTATTTTTGTACATTGTCTGTTTCCATTTTTAGTTTCACATTTGTTCTCACTGGGATCACATCAACAAGCTCAGCTGGATTTTGAGGCTCTTATCACATAGTTAGAAAGCTGGAAAAATTATGATAATTATTGGAGATGTGTAATTCATCCATGTAATTTTTCTTTATTTTCTGATGTACATCATATAATAACAATTAATAAGTTAGATGAGGTAAGATAAAGAGAAACAATAATAAACATTCTTCACAAGATTTTTCTTACTGTTATGTAATTTGATATGGTAATTTAAGCTTTGAGTTTCCAAGTAACTTACTACTTGTATGTGATGGGATTATTAGTTGGAGGCAGTTCAAAGGGCAATAAAATTTAAGTAAAAACAGATGTCTACTGTTTTAGTATAAATGTAGTTTGATGTTACATGTGAAGTTGCTTGAGAATGAAAAAATGAAAAGATAATTTAGGTCAACCTTGTATATAGGGTACTGAAAAGTAAATTTTATAATGAAAAGATAATTTAGGTCAACCTTGTATATAGGGTACTGAAAAGTAAATTTTATAATTATTGAAAAGGTTTTTAGAGATTACATAAATTAGTAAATTGTCAAATGAATAAAAGTATTTTAATTTTAACATGAAAGTCACTTTGCACTTGGACTAGTTAATAAAACTACTTGATAAATTCAGAGGCAAACCTTTATTAACAAGTACTTCATTAAAAATATGTATTTTTTTATATACAGAGGTCTTGTAATGTTTACTGCCAAATTGTGTGAAAATACTAAAATATTAAAAGTAATAGTATGGAAATGATAATGAGTGTAAAATGGTTACAAACTTGGTTTATTTGACCGAGCTCATGTGAATAAGATTAATTAAAAGCAGCTACATACATTTTTGTTACCAATATGGTTTACACACTTCCAATTCCATCTGGAAGGTGCACAAATCCTTTGGTAGCTGAAATCAAGTTCTTAGGACTTCTTCTTGACAGTAAGCTGACTTTTATTCCACATATTAATTAGCTTAAAGACAAATATACAACAGTACTGAATATGCTTTGCATCCTCTTTTCCACCTCTTGGGGAGCTAATAAGTGCTCTGTACTTAAGATCTATAATTTTATCTAAGAAGGACTGTCAGTCTCTAGACTGTACTTCATCCAGGGCTTCCTGCATTTCACCAGTCCAGAGTTTGTAAACAAAATCATATGAAGATTACTTCTATGTTTTCAAGTATCTTTAAATTATGTTGCCAAGCTCTGACCTCTGCCACAGTATCCCATCTGCCATTGTATCTTTATGCCTTATTGGGCTATGTATTTTGCAGATAGGTAGTCTAAGATTTATACCTTTGGCCTGCATATTTAGGCAAAGTTGACTGAGATGATTCTGACATTTCATCCTACTACAGAATCTTATAATCAGCTCATCTCACCATGGATTCTTGCTTTCTCCACTTGTTATTCCTTGAGTCACCTAAAGAACTTGGATACTTCTGCCTGAAAGCACAGTGGCATTTATTTAATAAACACTTTTCAAGTTACTCTTCTTCTTCTTCTTCTTTTTTTTTTTTAACAGATAACTCAATATCAGTTGACCATGGGTTCATCTGTGGTTTGCAACAACTTTGTATTAGTTCAACAGTTTCCTTCATGCTCTGTGTTCATTATTCAGTTGTATGTAATATCACTTGCTCTGAAATGTATAGAAGTTAGCACTACTCTAATTGTATAATCTCTACTGACTCTCTTAATACTATGAATATCACTTAATGAAACCACTTAATATTAGTTCTCATTCAGTTGTCTTGAGTGTTGTAAAATGAATGTACCATTTCTTCCTATCACTTCTTTCTGTACAGTTTTTTTAGCCAGCCATTTCTCACCTTTTTAACCATTCCAGTCATGATCATTTGTTATGCCTGTTAGGACTTTGTAGTGTTAAGTGACTCATACTGACTCATATTGATGTGCTAAGAATCAATTGTTCATTTATTGGATCCTTTGTTTTCCTGTGACTTATCTTCCATTACCTTCATAAGGTGGCTTTGTAAATGATTTACATAAGCCTATAATAAATTATCATTACAGAAGAGGAATCTTCTGTAGGTTGCATCTTACTAGATTCATCATATTTCTATGTCATTAACCATCCCAGTTGAATTGCCCTCTATAAGACATTGAGTGGGCTGGTATGTGGACTACTACTACTAATTTTCTATTTCAGTTCTTACATTATCTGGCAGTTTCCTTTTCTGAATGCTTTCAACTAACCAATGTACCTATTTTTACTACATCTGTTAGACTCTAACAGGTAATTTTCTCAATTATATAGTATTTCATTCCAGTAAACCTTTATTTTTTTGCTGGATCCCTTCTCTGTTCCACACTAACAACAATTTTAATTATAATTACTATGGGCTGCAACAGGCTGTGTTGAAATGAGGTGTTCCATAAGACTATCTAGACACATATTGGATGGTATCACCTTATTATGGACTGCCACTCATGGACAATCACTAGTAGAGCTAAAGGAAATCCTGGTTGTCCCTGCCTATCATCAGGTTGTATAAACTGGGATCAGTTTACTTTCAGACATGTAGGAAACTTGGTTCACATATTGCACAGATTTCAGAGTACTGTTCCTCAGGTCCCTCCAATGCTTTTTATCTCCCAGACGTTACCAGTGATCCTTGGGAGTCCGTACCAACCACAGTTTTCTGTTGCTGGAGTGGCTGACAAAAGCTTTTCCTTCAGATTGTTTGAGCATGTTTCTCCACTCTAGGAGAAGAGGGCAAAGTGGGGGGCCTTCATACTTTGTTTTCTCCAAGTGTAAGTAGGAGTGGCACCAGCCTCCATGGGAGCCTACTTGTAATTCCAGTTCAGATTTAACACAAAGCTATCTGGTTGGTGAGTGCATGGCCATTCTATTTTATCAATGTTGATTTCATTTATTGTTCATGGAAGGTGATCCACTATCTTCTCATAATTCTGAAAGTGAAGTGGTCCTATTCTAGGTCCTTGGTTGAGCACAGGTATCATGGAGGCATCCTGATGGATGGGTTCTATATATATATTTATAACCATTCTGTTCAAAATACAGCAATGGTGTTCTGATGGTGTAAAGAGTATACCATCCCTTAAATTGAGTGGCATCATAGAATTAAACATCTAAATGCAGTTCTCCTCTTCAATTGGATGTGCTCATCCTATCCTCATGCAGATGTTTGAATCCTGCAGGCTGGTTTTGAATATCAAGAGAGCCAATCAACTTTAGTCCTCACACAGGTTTGGGGTTGTCCATCTGTCTCCCTTGATTCTTCCTTCTGTGAATTGGGTAATGGAAAGTAAGCAGTATATTTCTGTTTCTGTCTTGGGCACTCCCTCATTCTCTCATGAGATATGGATGTTACTGACCTTTGAATGTTTTGGACCAGTCCTACAGTGACAGGAGTTTATTGCTTGCAGTGAGCTTCCAGCAAATACAGATGACACATTTCCAGATTTCTGGGTCAATCCTGTATCATGCCCTGGAGTCTGTGTTTACCTCACATCCATGATTTTAGGGCCTGAAATGACTGTGATGATCCTTGCCTTACCTTCAAGCAAATGTCAGTACCCAGCGAGGAGGTTTTAGATGTGGTTAACATGATAAATATGAGTTGGTTACGTTTGTGTCTGACATCTTAATTAGATGAACACAATCCTCCTATGGCAGTTTCTGGAGGGGGCATATAGATACAAGCCAACTTTAGTTGAAACTGGCAAAAAGTGTATGTAGAATAAACAGACATACAAGTGAATCACACTTCTGCTTTATATATTTATATTAATAATATTTTAATATGATAGCCTACATTTAATCCTCATGTTAAGGTTATCAGTTTAATTTTTAACATTTCTAACAAAGGTGAAGAATTGCATATTGTGTTACATAATCTAACAGCTGTTCAGTTTTAATTAAATTATAATAAATGGTTTCAGCTTGAGTTTTGAGTTAAAAGTTCAAATATGTCTTATGAGAGAAGCGTAAGGTAAAAATTATTTTCAAACTTTCTTCACTAAAGAAAGTTTGAAATACGTTTTCTCTATTTTATTAAGCTTATGATATATATAAGAAGATTATTGGCAGGTGATAGTAAACATATATACTGTTACTTTATAAATTAGCAGTTAAAATTGGGAGACTACTGTCAGGCAATATTTTCTGAAGATGGACTTCTCTATGAAGCATGTGTTATGAGTACTAATGAACAAGAAGGGACATGTGTTGTTCACTTTCTTGGGTATGGTAATGAGGAAGAAGTTTGAATTGGAGATCTTCTTGCATCTCAAGGAAAGCATGCAAGAGCACAGCAGGAACTTGCAGCCCAAGGTTATTTTGCTGATAACATTGATGTGGAGGTAAAATATGCATACTCAGTCAGTAATTTAAGACTTGTGTAACATTATACATTTATATATATTTATTATATTGACCATTAAGTCATTGCTAACCTACATCACAGAAGCTACAAGGATGCAGCACATGTGCACCCATCTTACTGTATCCAAGAGCATAAAACTAACCTTTAGTCATCACAAAGTTACCTATCTTGGCTGAGCTTTAGTGGGCTAGTATTTTCAGTTATATATGTATTATCATTACTACAATTAACAAATATGTTTTAAACTTATTTCTTTTGTAAAATATAGAACTGTAAATAAAGAAGTAAAGCAAACAATTATCTCTTCCAGTTACAACCTTTGTACTCAGTTGCTGTTTGTCTTAGGTTGCTAAGATTTAAGAAACTTCACACGTGGAAGATGAGAAATTAAATAATTTTAAAGGTTTTATATATATACATTTGAATAACCAAAAATTTATAAATTACTATATTGATACCATTATAATTTATCAAGTGTAGTAACTAAGCTTATTTGGGTCTTAAAGAATATGAAATTTCAAACGGGCTAAAGACCCAACTTACCAGCACAAAGTAATACTTGAAAATGGTTGAGAAAACCACTTGAGGGATATTTTAAGCTTTTGATTGGTTATTCACAAGATGTAAGTGCATATAAGGACCTGTTTTCAAAAATGGGAAGAGGTGAGTAGAGCCACTGTGTTTAATTCAGTATATGAATGATATATCAGCAAATAGAAAAGATAGGAGGTTCTTATTTCATATTCTAGCTTCTCAGTATCAGTAATTTGAGTTCCTAATTTGTACAAAACAATAAGCTTCGTACTTGGACACCCAATCTGAACCAATGCTGCATTTAACATACCTTGTGACACACAGAAATCAATGTTTAAAAGTGTTTTTTTAATATTTATTTTTAAATTAAGAAATTGAATAATGTATAATATGAAAATTTACAGTATAATCTACAATTTGATACCAAACATAATGACATAAATTCATAAAATAGTATTATAGTATTAAAGCAGTATTATAATTGCCTGAGAACAAGCTATTTTTTTATGTAATATATTGTAATGAATATATGTGTGTCCATGAAAGATATCATAAGTGAATGTTTTAAAAGTATTGCATGGTATTGTAAACAGTATAAATACAAAAATGCTTTGTTTCTAAACTCTGCCACAGTGATTTTTGTATCTAAACTTTATGTAGTATTTGTCAACCTTTGACTGTGTTCTTTTAGGTTTATTCCCATTTTGTTTACAACTATTTAGTCTTAGTGCCAATGGAAGTAGACAGCTTTGATGTCACTGGTTGCTCCACACATTTTTATTTTTGTGTGTTTTATCTTGTACAAAATAATACTTTTTCAAGAATTGAAAGAAATCCTTTTAATTATTGCACAGAATAAGTTTTTTTCCTTCAGATAACTTAATACTTGCATGTTAAAATGTTTAAATATTTAGTATTGTACTTAAAGCTGGTAGAAGTATGTGTAACATTATTCTAAAACTGAAATCTATAAAATTAATGATAATTATTGGAATTATTATTTAAAATACTAAAGATTACTTGTAGTAACATCATTCTTTCAAAGAGGTAACTGCTAAAATTATACTTCTAGTTTCATTTTAAAGGTATTTTAGTTTAAAAATAAAATTGTGTTCTTTTCACCAGGGCCTGGCATGGCCAAGCGTGTTAAGGCATGCGACTCGTAATCTGAGGGTTGCGGGTTCGCATCCCCATCGCGCCAAACATGCTCGCCCTTTCAGCCGTGGGGGCATTATAATGTGACGGTCAATCCCACTATTCGTTGGTAAAAGAGTAGCCCAAGAGTTGGCAGTGGGTGGTGATGACTAGCTGCCTTCCCTCTAGTCTTACACTGCTAAATTAGGGACGGCTAGCACAGATAGACCTCGAGTAGCTTTGTGTGAAATTCAAAAACAAAACAATCTTTTCACCAGAAAGAGTTATTACCTGAGTGTGCACTTCAGTGTAAGTTCCTGAGCATGCTGCAGGCCTCTAACAAAGCTCTCATTCCTACATCTATTAATGTGCATTGTACCAGTCTGTTGTTTCATCATTATTAAACCATAGCCCCCAGCAGTAGGAGGGTGACACATCTTTTATGTGTAGTAGTCACCACAAACACAAGTGTAGTCTTTCCTTTCTTCATTATCAAGTAGAATAATACTAAGTTTAAACTTAACAGTTAGAACTTTCATTTGAATTATGTTGATTTTGATTTTCTTTTAATTCACCTTTTATTGTTAGGGAAACATGTCCTACTACCTGTTACTGTTATTTAATCCAATGTACAAGTTTCATCCAGTAATCTTCAAGGTCATTATTAGATCTATGGCTATTGCCATACTTGTTTTAGTGTATTTTTAATTATTGCCGTTATTTTCTTTCTTTATGATTTAAGAAAAAGGACTATCATAATATGAGCTTCATGTTTTCAACTGAATGTTCCCACATTAATGATATCCTTCAAGGTTTTTAAAACTCTTTTACAGAAGTCATACTATACTGTAATGACAACTGCAGACAATGATCAGTGATATTACTGCCATTGTGCACAATTTGGCTGGGTTGATTCTTATCTCTGATGTAGGATACTAACTACACTTGCTTTAACTTCTCATTGAAGTTCTACTTTTGTCTTTCTATGCTTGGGATTTACAGTTATGTGTCTTTTGTTTTCTCTTTCTGCAGTTAATTTCTGCTAAATCTTGAACACCTGCATGGTCCTCTTTCACCTGATTCTTTGAGTCTAGAGATATATTTTTCTTACATTTTTCTTTCAATCTACCCTTTTTCACCTTATTTCAATTTCTTTTTTGTTCTTCTGCTCCTTTTTATCCATCATGACCCTTCCAGCTTTTGTGAGGCAGCTTGCACATATTTGTTTTCCACTTTGCTCTGGGTTTTCTTCCATTTGTTCCATTTAGTTGGATATTTTTTTGGACTTGTTAGGTTGCTTTATTTTCTGTTTAACCCTTATCCAGGACTTCTGTCTTGGGTCCTTGTGATATGGTGTTTGGGTTTTTGGTTTTTTTTTTAATTAAGTTGGTATCTTCAGCTGATGATGCAGTTCTTCAGCAGTGTTTGTATTCACCAGATTTTTTATTTTGTGTGTCTATATATATTGTTTTTTTGAGTGATCCTCCTCTTTCTCTTGTCCTCTTCTTACTATTAACTATCTCCCTTAAGCCATGGAGGCAATTCATTCCTGGAGCTACTTGTTGACTTCAGTCCTGTAAAACTTTTCCATTGGTGAATCCCTTTGCTACATCCTATGAAGTTCTGTAGGTTCTTTCTCAGAGGTTTTCCTTCCATCTTTTACTCTGCACCTCTCCTATTGAATAGGCTGTGAGGTAATTCCTCTGCTCCATTCTAGAGTTCTACTTCTGTATTTTTTTATCATTCCAATGAAGGCAGAAGGCTATTAGTCTGTCCCACTTAACCCAATTTTGGTCTTTCTTTTGGTCAGTTTTCTCATCATGATGGATAACTTCCACATCTTGATTTGTCTACATATTTTTTGCTTCCTTTGATTTACCTCAGTGATCAAATATTTGATTCTCAATAGTTCCTTTTAAGTTGGTTATGGCCCAGACTTTTTTTTTTCTCTGAGGTCATATTCTTGAAGCCTATTATATCACTAATCTATAGACACTTGGTCTCCACTTACCACACCGAGTGTGGCTTACTTTGTTTTGACTTCCCTTTTCCTTCAGGAGTAGTCTCATTTCAATCTCAACCCTCCTCTAACTACATTCGTGGAGAAGGCACAGCCTACATTTTTTGTCTTTGTCACTTGGAGGTTTTGATACCAGGACTCTTGTGTTTCCTTTGTTTCCTGCATGAGTTATTTTGGAGGATTCCCTCTTCTCTTGAATCTTTTGTTCCTCTTAGATTTGCCCATACACATTTCCTTCAGTAGTTTATGACCTGTCAATGCAGGTATCAGTTGATCTCACATGGCCCTGGATACCCTTTTTTTCCCATTTATACAGACTTGCATATGATTGGAGCCTTTCAGATCTCAGATCAGTGACTGTGTGCTCCTTCTGCATATAAATGTGAGTTTCTGTATCTTTGGTGACTGTAGGTGGTACTTAGTGCTTAACACCCACCAGTTCTGTAACTACACCTTTCAGCTGCTTCTGTTCCAATGAGGTACAGCTCTGGATGGCTGATCCATTTCTGATGCCAAGGGCAAGGTTTCTCTGGTTCTACATTTTTGAGCTAGTCTCTCCTCACAGTCTAACCTTCATTTTCTGTCTCATCTGTTTGGTATTTTTATTGTGATCCATTCAAAAACATCTGTTGTTCCCTCCCCCATTGTGGAAGTACTCACTCTCAGAACTTCTTTTGTCTTGGTTCTGGTCTTTCTCATATAAGATCATGATCATCACATTTAGTTACTTATGAATCATGTCTTGAAAACTTAAGCTTAGGTGATAGAAGAACAACTCTCTCCTAGATCTGGTACCTTTACATACAGTGGTTTCTCTATCTTCTGGTATTTGTAGTGGATTTTTCTCTCACTTTTGACCTCCTATCATTACTGCCTTTCCACTCACTTTACTTTCAATCTCAGATACTATAGGATGTGATACAATAGTGTCCCATCACATACACCACAGTAACGTTTCATGTATCCTGGCTTTTGTCTCCCTCTTGTTGTCAGTTTCCACTCCACAGAACAACTCTCTCCCAGATTTGGAACCTATCCATACAGTGGTTTCTCTATCTTCTGGACTGCTTGTTTGTTTTTTTTTGTTTTTTTCTGGTCTTATAACTACCTTATTCAACATATATATATATTATCCAGACAGTGGGATGTACCAATAAGCAGTTGGTGTGTAACAGGAAATACTTACCCAAAATATGCATTCAATGGGTAGCATGGAAAATGTTAAGCCATCTGCCTCTGCTTATTGCCTGCTGTTGATATGGAGTTTTATACAAGACCAGCCAATCATTAATTGACAAAAATGTAAAACAAATTGACAGTCAGGGGGTGTCTATACACAAACACCTGGTGTCTTTAGTTGTAGTAACCTTTGTGCTGTCTCTAAGTAATGGACATAATTCCAGGTGATTGTGTCTGATGACAGTGGTCCATTCACATCTTCAGTATTCTCCCCATGCAAATTTCTCTCTTCCCCTATTTCTTATAGTACACTTGTTTTGTTTTGTTTCTTTTGGAGGGGGTGGCTTTGCTTCATTAGTTACAAGCTGCTGAGGAAGTAGATATGGAGAATTTCTCATTTAGTGATGTGATTGCTGTAATACAAAACCAAGTGAACACACACCTGTATTCAGAAGTAGAGCTAGAGTGTTACCTGGTTGTGTAGTACAAGACATGTCATTAAATTATGAATCAAGCCAATCTTGACTGTTAGATCCAGACCAATGAGCTGTGGGATGATATTCTTTGTACACCTCATTTGTATGATATCCAGTATTGAATAGCCTGAATTATAGCTTTAATCACACTATATGCTCATGCCCAGCTATCCATCTGCAAGTTAATGAACAGTTGAACAGTCTGCCATTCTGTCCATCTCAGTGATATGTTGGCATCCAAAAAAAAAGAAAAAAGGTTTCTATGGCATTATGTTTTGCTCTACTACCTCTATTGGGCAAAGAGTATTCTCAACTTGAGATGGACATAGTCTTTCAACAAATGCTCCCCATTAACTTACCCACCTTATGGATATCACACCCCATGGGCTTTCCCTTCCTGGTGCTGTTTCCAGAAAAGAGTTCATCATTGTAATTTCTTTCCACCATTTCAAGGTGAGAATTTAGCTCTTAGTGATGCAAAAAAGATTAGTAACATTTCTAAAGTTAACATTTATTTTACCTGTAAATGTATTTCAGATTGATACACCACCTCCCATTCTTCCTTCACTTTTGGTGTATTTAGTTTGCCTCATGAGGCAGATGTTTGTATGGATTACTAAGTGTGGATGATGTATTGCTCTCTTATTGGTGAAAGTATAGTTAGTTATTATTACATTTTAAGAACAAAAGAAGTATGTCATCAGTTAAACCACCAAAGACAACATGACGTTTACTACAGATATATTTATTTTTTAATATATACTATTGTAGATACAGCCCTTTGGGCAGTGCCCTTCTTCAGTTATCTGTAGTTGAACAGTAAATTTGTGAAAGAAAATGTTCTAAATCATCAAAGGTTATATGACTTTAACAAAGAAATGTGTACAGTAATGATTACAAATGGTTAAAATAGTATAATAGAGAATTAGTGAACACAAGTTATAAGAAAAAAAATCTATGAATAAAATGGATCATTTTAACCACATATAAAAATGCATCATATATTCCATCATATTCATGTGTTGTAGAAAATTATAAATAGGAAAAACCAACATATTGTTCATACATTTTGGGGTCACAGTAAGCTGTAACACAGATAAACCAGTGGCTTAACACTAGTTTGCAAAATAATTACTTTAAAATGTTCAAAGATATCTTGATAGGATAAATGAAAGCTTTAGCTTTTTTTAAAGTTTCTGTTCTTTGCTTTAACTTCTTTTAAACATTTTTATACAGTATTATGCATTTATTTAATCATGTATTATTTTTTCAGTGATGTTTTTTTTAACTTTCATCAACTAATTTTTCATTTCTTTTACAAAATTTTCAGTTGTGGATTTTTCTTTTTAAAATTATAATATACATGTATATTGTTTTATATGTACAAAACAGTCTAATTTCTTTATTGTATTGTTTTAAACATTTTTAAACATTGTTATAAGTGTTTATCTGTTATATTATTGTGTAATCTTTAATTTAAGACTTTTCCATTTACTATTCAGCTAAAGGTACCTGAAGAAAGTATTACCCAACAGTTTTATCCACATCAGTATGTATTATTAAAAATATAGTTCTCTGTAGTTAACATCTTATCATTGGTGGTTTAACCTACAATATACTTCATTTTTTCCTTTCAATAACTACTATGCATAATTTATTATACAGTTTTATATATTATAGACTAGCACAGAACGCTTAGCATGTGTAGAAATGGGAGCTTTGTTAAAGGCTTGTAGAATGTGCAAGAACTTATATAACTATGTGTGTGAAGGAAATCACTCACTCTTTGTGGTGCAGAGAAGTAGGTATCTCTGAAATACATTTTTCAGGTAAGAAAAGTTTTAACATTTGAAAGTGAATTGCATTTACATTGTATCATCTAAATTCATTATTTAGAACCATAGTGAGAGTATGGAATGGATTGGAACCAGGTACGGATCTCTAAAGCCTGGAAACAAAACCTGCAAAGAAACTGTTTCACATCCAATCATTTATGCCACTTCATGCATGTCATACAGGTTTTCAGGTATGGTCTTTACAGGTCACTTGTGAACTTACTGGTGAATAATGAATTTTCAGAACTAAAGCAAATAGAGAAATAAAAGAAGCTTATTGGATTGCTAATCTAAACTGTTCAACCTTTCAGAATTAATCTAGCTCCTGGAATTGGTGATCTCTGTTCATTGGTTTTATCTCTGTCAAAAAAATAAAAATAACTGTTCTTTCCTTATTTTTTTATGAAATATGAAAGCTGAATTTTCTAAAATTTGCTGTTCGTTTAAGATAACTTTTCATACCTGTTTTATAAATTAATTAGTATGACATATATTTTTAAATCAGTCTCCAGATGTCACCTTTATTTTACTTAAACACCTAAGCATAGTTTTAAATACACATATATTTAGCCATTTCTAAATTAAAATATCCCTAACACCTTTCCACAGACATTACTGCCATTGGCTATGTTGTATAAGAAATGAGACACTTACAATAATTTATAGACAAATAAACATTTCCTGGAAAAACTGGATGACCTTCATAATATCACTAAACTCCCTCTCTGTATATAAATATCATTCATTTGATTACACCACCACCACCAGTTTGCCCCTGAAGAAGAAAAGCCCACCTTATGAAAGAGCTCATATTGTAGTGGTTTTTATTTCATTTTATTTTACGACTTCAGCTTTGTTCTTATTATCCTCCTGCACATTTCCAATACTCTCTTCAATGAAATTTATTTTTGTTATTAATTCTCTTGTTTTTACCTTGTGTGTTTTTGATCTTCTAATTTTCCTTCTCTTTATTCTAATTTCTGTTAATTTATTTCACATCTATTTGTTCTCGTTTTCTTCACGTTATTACCACTGTTTTGTGATTTCCAACATGTTTTTAATCTTGGTTCAAACATACACTGTCATCTTGAAGTCTTGATTCTATTTTATTTACACTAAAATATTATTATTCCTTATGCTAATATTGCAACAGTCTCTATTGGTGTGTTGTTTTCTTTTATTACTTAGTAAAAATATTACTAATTCCAGTCTGCTTACAGGAAAAAAAAGTGATTATCTCTTTAGCTGAAATCTCTACAACTTACATAATTTCATGAACTAACAATAACTAAGGGATAGGTCTAACTCACATATAAAATAAACTTTCCTATCTGTGGTACTGAATCAAATCTGGCTGTTTAACCTCCACTAATTCAGTAAGTGATTGAGAACATGGTAACAGACTTAATAACTAATTAACTGACACATTATGTGACAGAGCAACTATGTGATACATGTTTCAATATTAAAATATATTTTTCCAAGTCTTCAAAACTTAAGATGCAGCATGTAAATCACTCCAACTGTAAACACTTAGAACATTTATAGACATCACAAAATACAAAACATCTCAATTAAAATTATAACAAGAAAAACATATTTCTAAATTTGTATAACTGAATTTTTATTGTAATAAAGCTAACTATAAGTCAAGGTAATTTTTCATTGCTTTTTTTTATATAGATTGTCACTGTTTATTACTTATATATATATAGCTTGAACCATTTTGTTCAATTGTATGTACAGGGTTCCAATCCAGCTTGGCAGTATGCTGATCAACTCCATGGACCATCTACATCTTTTGTAAGTCCATATATGTTGAACTGACTCACTCATTTGTCTTTAAAAGAATGTAAACTCACCTCTCAGTTCTTAAATAATTTCTCAAAAAACAAAGAGTACATATGTTTATGCTAATATGTTATTTGGTTTACTAGCTTGCAAGGTTATCCCACAATTTGCAAATGTTTTCAGACAAATAACAGAGAAATTTACATATGGCATCACTGTGGTGAACATCATTTTTTACACACATTTGTCAGAATTTGTAAATATTTTCTTAATAATATATTAGTGAATTTACAATATAATGCACACAATTTCCAACAATCAGTGAACAGTATCATTGTAATATTTTCTTTTATTTGAGTAGTCATTTTTCCAAACATCACTTATATGAACTTGTGGCTACCTTTCTTCCATTCATTGCTCATTTAATGAAAAAGATATTATCAGGTTTTAAGTATGTATGGACTGGATTTTTTGCAGTAGGTGTTTGTAACTTGTTGGCAATAAATTTCAACAGTAAACAAATAGTACACATCCACTTGCTTTTAAAAATATTTTAAAATAAGTCAAATTTACATACAAATGTTTGTTACACTGTTGGTTATCAGAGTTGTATCCAGAGCTTTAAATAATTGTTTCCTTTCATCAAAGTCCACACAGGCTGATTCAATTACTTTAGAATGCAGTTGATAAGACAAATTATTTTTCTCTACTCTTATCACAAAAGTACCAGCAAATAATTCATTTATATTACCCTATGGGTTACCACAGTTATATCAGGCTTTATAAACACTCCTTAACAGTACAAATTTTTCTTGTTATCTGAGTTAAACTGTAAAACTCCTTTTAAGACATCAATTATTAACAATTTTAAAATATTTCTTTTACTTAACTTTGTTTGGTGATTGCCACAGTTGTATCCAAGAAAAAAATAGTTTAAAGTTTTAAATAAAATTGTGATTTCCTATAGTGAAAAGAATATTTTGTAAATATATTTGACTTGTTTTGATTATTTCAAAAGTCAATTGAATGCCACCCAGTTTGTGTTCAAAATTTTCACAAATGCTTATTTTAAAGAATTCTTCCCTCTTTTGCTATTAAAATCCTGATAACATGACTAGTGTGTGTGATAAATGGCATTTGCTAATTGATTAGTTAATAGGCTCATTAATCAACTAGGTTTGATTAATTAATATGTGCACGCTCCCTACAATCTATGCAACCAAATTAAAAAAAAATTAAAAATTGGCTATGTGCTGTCTTTATAATATTTTTCAGCAATGCTCTTTTTTTTAAAATATGAAACTTCCTGTTTTATTCACATTGTTTTGATTTTGTTAAACAGTTTTGAATTACCCTTAATTTTGTATGATAAAACTCTTCCAAATACCCTTGTTTGCATATTCTTAAAAATGTGCTTTCGTCTAGAAAGAAATTTGTTATAAGTTTTACAGATATCCCCTACTTAACAAATTTATTATCATTATTGACTAAATACCACAACAAGGTTGATATTATATTTGTTTTCCTAACAAATAGTAATCTTAAGTCTTCTGCAAATTGAAAACATTTTTCCCTATCACAAATAAAGGCAGTAATGTGTTAATTTATTTATTTTGTTTGAACAGGATTAACAAGAAACTAATATCCAGTAAAGATCTGAGTCGTCAGAATATGTTTAACTGCGTATCGTACACTGAACGATAGACTTATAAATATTGCAACTCAATAACACTGTAGTATATCATTCAATTAGTAAAATTTAATTTTAAACAAAAAATCAAAACAATAGTAAAGTATCTTTATTGAGCCTTTAACAGTGTTCATGTGATGTCTGTGTTTCATACATATACATATGCTCATCAAATTATAGGAAAATTTTAAGCCAATACTAGATACCACTATTTAGTGTGTTTGTACTAAATATCATGCACTTTGATTAAATAGTTTCTACTTTGAGAAGTAAAAAACCAAAAGGTATCAGTGACATTGCTTTTGTCTAGAAATGGTTAAATGAGCTAAACAAAAGCTACTGTTTAAAATTAACTTTGATGAACATATTGTGAACCATATTGTCTGCCTCAGTGTTCATCTGTCTCCCATTCGAAAGCTGCACATACAGGCAAAAACCAACATTCACTTCAGAAGTGATGTGAGAACAAGCAGGAATGATGTTGACACCAGGTGTTCTTTTTTGCAGGATATTCTAAACTAAATTATTAAGAATTAATAATACTGTCATTCACATTTTAAAATTGTAACATAAATAATAAAAATGTTGATTTATTATATGTTATTATTGAGCAGCTCTTAGCCTGACTTAAGTGCTGTGCAGTTACTTTTCATGCTGGGTAACATAAATAGCTCAAAGCTTTACTCTAAGTGAATAAAATCAAGAGTGCAACACAACTAACCTTTTTAAAGTCCATAAAATAATTAAAAAAAAAGATTATCTTAAATGTTTTCTGTCACTTGTAATGGGTACTTTTGCTTCTAACTTACTATTTTACTTAATTAAGATTCCAGATATTCCACCACTACCACCTTTTCCTCTGGATGATGAAGGTGTCACAGATGACTAAGCTCTAGCTTCAATGCTGATGTCATGGTATATGAGTGGATACCATACTGGTTACTATCAGGTACATTATAAAGAAATCTTATGAAGTTATCAAACATTTTTGTCAAAAAATTGTCCATTCTATTTTACTATTATATCCTTCAGTATGTTCAAAAGTTCTGAGTAACTGTTTTTGACTCTTTTACTAAGGATTGATGATTTCTGTCATCTAATTCTTAATGTATGTACACTTGAAAATTTCGTTTTTAAATATCTGCATAAGTATTACCTCTTTTGTATGGCCTAATAATTAGTATTTCAGGTTGTGAGGGTGGATAACTTGAAATTGTGAGCAGCAGAACTTGAGTTATAGGAAGTGTTTGACTTAGCTGTTTAGCCCTCATGTACATAAGGTGCATCTTTAAGTTGAAAATTCAAATTTTCTGATTTCTTATCTTCTTTTTTATAACACATTGAGCAGTTTTATCACTAGTATATGATTCCATATTGGATTTTGTTTATAGCTAAACAATACCAACAAGATAAATTCTCTGTTAATTTATTAAAGTTACATTAATTACACTGCACAACTATTTTTTTGAAAAGTTTTGCTTTCCAAAAAGTTGTTGCTGATTGTGGCAGGTACCTGGTGGGTATGCATAGATATAGTTTTGGTTTTGCTTCATCACATTGGAACTCTGAGAAATAGTCAGTTAACTGTTTACTGGCAATAACGTATTTAATTGCATTTATGTTTCTAATACGCTATTAAGTTCAACATAATTAAAAGTGTTTTGCTCCTGATTTTCGTTTGTATTCAATGTCACGTTGCAGTGTCCAACAGTAGTCAGCAAGCATTGATGGATCCCAGTTGCCCAGATATCATTTTTCCATTGTAGCAAAACTGAAGATTTCGATGAAACGGTACATGATGGGCAAATTTGGATGTGATTTTTTGATCAACAGCCAAAAACCTATAAGGAACACCCAACAGTGTTCAAGAAGCAAAAACTTTGTTGTGCAGTGTTATTAGTAGGATCGTAACAGACATTATTGTGAGGCAATTACCATGTTACAAGTAGTACTTAAATCACTGGATATGCAGTCTGTGATAAGTGTATGGATCACCAACTCCAGAAGATTTATACAGTAATAAGGAAATGAGACAGAGGTGAAGGTTTAAATAATAAATGAAATATGTATTCAGACCCTTCCTTATCTACTTTGTTTTAGTAACCTTATACTTTTAAGCATCTGCTGGTTCTCATTACTTGAAACATTTTTTAATAAAAGATTAACAAAATCATTGTAAGAAAATAAAACCAAGTAAAAGAAAATGCTTACTGGGAAGCAGAGATTTGGTTGGCAGGAAGAATACATGGCTATGATGACTGGCAGTGTTTGACTCACTATAATTTTACTCTAGCATTTATATAATTTAGTAATTTAGAAGTTTTGGATTCTGATATGCATATGAACTCAATGAAAGTTATTGGTAATCCCAAGAATTACTGCTAAATAAGGACTGGACTGTTGCTCTTGGATGATTTTTGATAGACGTGCATGAATCAGTTAATGCTGTCTATAGACCAAGGATAACTTCATGATTGAGATTTCTTATCACAAGTTTACTAGTGTCTCTATTTTATACTTTGACAACTTTGCTGTTTCTAAGCCTTATTATATATGATATATGTAGAAATCTTAATGCATATAAGTAACTTGTATCCATGTGAATGCTTACATTCCATTGTTCAGTTATATCACTTGATTAAACATAGCTGCATTTCTTTGAGTAACTTATTGTATCTGTATTTTTACATGTGTAAAGTCTAGGTATGTGATAATTTATAACACCTATATGCATGTGTTATCAATTTCATTATAGATTACACTTGTTTATTATATTTTTGGTTTCATTTTACTCTTTTAGTATGTTAATACTAAACTCTCGACATGTGTTGAATGTTAAGATCTCAGGCATTCTTTAACAAGGTTATCTCAACCATTAGATCAGGGGTTCCCAACCGGTGGGTCGCGATCCCCCTGGGGGTTCGCGAAGCCTTGGCAGGGGAGTCGAGTAGCATTGTTAGAAGTAGCTTGGGATAACATTAATTTTATTTCATCAATTACATTTTCATGTCGCGAGTGCCAAAAGGTTGGGAACCCCTGCATTAGATAATACATTACTGTTGGATAATGTTTTCTCATGAATGTACTTAATAACTACTTACTTTCCTTCTTTTTCTACCCATAATTATTTCAGGGTGAACTTTGAACCTTAATCTTTAACACATGATAGTGACATTATTTTTATTCTTCTTGTTCTAGGCCTTACGACAAATGCGCACTGAAAGCTGTGAATGTCAAGAACATGGCAATAAAAAATGTTGTCTTCGTTGTTCATCATAAATTATTGTATCAAAAAAAAAGAATTAGTTCTTTCAAGTTTTTACTGAAATTGCTCTGTCTTATTCATGTAAAGTAATATTCTTGTAAATTCTTTAAGAAGAAATTATGCAGGTTATGTATTGTTTTTATAAATAAATATTTGTGTTTTCATCAACTCATTGCATGAAACATCATTTGTTGACAGTGTATTACATATCTATATATTGAATATTTATTACTTTGTTTTTACTATAGATGTTACAGAAATGAATATTCTTAAACTTAAGTTTTTTGTTGTTGTTGAAATATTTTTGATATACACTTTTCTAATTCCTGAAAATCACTAGAGGGTCTAGATAAGGAATTTTAGTACTAAAAAGTACAATAGGTATAATACTGCTGTTGTATGACAAGTATAATTAATTATAATTATGCTTCACACCATAAGAATTGCAAATTGCTCATTATAGCCAGTCACTTCTGTAATTATGATCAATAATGTTTTGTCATATTGTCTGCTCACCGAGTTATGAGATTCACATTGAAATCCTGTTGTTGAGATATTCATATGTGCTGAAGGAATACAGATATGTTGTAAGCTATATAAAGCATGAACCTGAAGTGAAAAGATGAATACTTTAATCAGACTGGACTTGCTTCATTAACTGATTAATACAGTGTTCTTAAATCATGGTATGTACAAGTAAAACCAGAAAAGTTGGCAGTGCGTGTTGCTAGCTGTTTGTCTTTCCTCCAGTCAGTAACTCAAAATGAGTGGCAGCAACAGAGATAGCTTTTGTAGTTTTGTCATATCAAACAAATAGTGAGCAATTTTGATGTTAGTTGGAATCAAATTTGAGATTCTTGATTTGTGAGCTCCCTCTCTCAAATTGCCAAAGCTTAAAATCTTGAAGTCAAAAATAAATAATGAAGCTAAAACTCGACATCACAAAATATACCATTATCTAGCTCTGTACTTAATAACAAACAAACATATATATATTTATAATTCAATTTTTTAAGTATTGAAATAATCAAAATATCTAATTTTAACAGGTTTATAATTTCATGACAATTGATATGATTGCAGTTTTTATTAACTCTAAGTTCAAGTAAATACCTCATTAGGTTCTTGCTCATGTAGAGAATGATACACAATTTAGCTGTGTCCACATACATCCTTTACTGCATGTGTCATGAGGATTTTAGTGATTTGCATTCAGGATTTAATTAAACTATTTTTTACGTTCTACTAATTAGTATAGCATAAAATTGTAGCTAAAAATCTATATTTTACAATGGTATAAGGTTTAGTTTCTTACTTTTATAAAGCAATATTCTTTAAAATCCCAAATTTCTCCTACTGTGACAAATGTGACAGTTTTTATTATAGACTGTCCCCTTTTCAAATTTATTCACAACTATAAGTACAGAATTTAACATATATTACTCACTATATTACCATCATCACTGAAACAAAATATTTATAGCTTTGTATCTTGTTTAGTTACAGAGCTATCAGATAGAAAATCAGACACCTCTTGCCACACCCACCAGCATACACAACAATATTACACTTTCCAAAAAAGCACAGAACATAGTTAGTAGAGCAGAGAGATTATGTAAAAGCTTTATGAGATGTTTGTTGGACTCTGACAAATTGTTGCTGACTTGAAATGCTTCCCAAACACTGTCAAGTACACCATAGATCAAGAGACTGAGATGTGTAAATTTGAAAATAGGAAAGGAAAAGTAGAACACCTAAATTAAATGATACCGATGTTTTTTTTAATATCTTTGTTTATGCAGTCTTTGAAGCAGAAAGAAGACTTTTGTTGATCTCAAACTATGAGATAAACGACCATGTATCAAATAACAGAAAAGTGACCAGATCTACAGTATCAAGGAGACTCAATGAGAATGGAGTATTTGGTCATGTAGCAGTTAAGAAAACCTTTACCTCGTCTTTCAAGTATTGTCAAGATACTGAAATTTGCTAAAAAGTACGTAAACTGTACTGTTGATGATTTGAAAGGGGTGTTATGGACAGTTGAGTTAAAGTCTGCAATATTTGGTTCATAACATAGGTTATACATCCAGCTGAAGAAAAAAAAAGTGAAATATATTTACCTCAATATAGAGCATCTACCATGACGTACGGGGGGAACCAGTGTGATGGTTTGGTGGTGTTTTTGTGCTGAGGTGACAGAAGATATTTGTAAAACAGCTGAAACAATGGACCAGTGCAACTACCATCAGATACTGATTTGTCAAAGTATACCCAGTGGTTTGCATATTACTGGATTGTACTGTCAAGAAGTTAATGATTTCAAACACTCATCCAACCTAAGCAAAAATTACTTAGCTAAGAAAGAAACTGTTGGAGTGATGGTCCCCAAAGAGCTCTGATCTCAGCCCAGTTGAACAAATCTGGAATTTTATAGATCAAAAACTTGACAAATCAAAAGTTAATTCTGAAGAAAATTTATGGAGTGTATGAGAGGGATTTGGAGTAAAGTCCCAAAGGACAGTTTGATTAAACTTGTTGCAGAAATGCCTTACAGACTGACTACAATTATTAGTGCAAATGGTAGACATAGAAAATATTAACTCAAGCACTTCCACTGAGTTTCTGTTATACTAAATATGCAGGTGAATAAACTTTTAATGTTTCACCTGTGATTTACCTTCCATTATTATTGGCCAGGTGATTAAGGCACTCGACTCGTTATCTGAGAGTCGTGGGTTCGTATCCCCATCGCCCAAACATGCTCGCCTTTTCAGCAGTAGGGACGTTATAATGTGAGGATCAATCTCACTATTCGTTGGTAAAAGAGTAGCCCAACAGTTGACGATGGGTGTTGAAGACTAGCTGCCTTCCCTCTAGTCTTACATTGCTAAATTAGGGACGGCTTGCACAGATAGCCCTCGTGTAGCTTTGTGCAAAATTCAAACCAAACCATCATATTTTAAAAGTAGCCTGAAATCTAATTTTTGACAGACTTTCTCAACACTTTTCTATAGTACTGTCTACATTATATAATTATAATTTGATACAAACAAGGTATTAAATTCATCTTATAAAATAATTTCATGGAAGAAACTTTAAGACAGTAAAACATTGAGCTCTGCAAGCTTTCACTGATTACAGTCATTATTCTTTCCAGTTTTGGTTAACTGCCCAAACGATATAAGATGAAGATAAATTGTGTTATTAGTTGAAATTGTAGAAGACTAACTCCCTTCAGAGGACACAGCAGATAACCTGAAGGGTCTTTGCTATAAAAAAATACATGTGATCGAGAATAAAGATTTTTCTTTAACTTATTCATTTGCTTTCGCTAAAATTTTCTTGGGGCAAGGCGTTATATCTGCGGGATTACAATGCTAGAAAGCAGATTCAAATACCCGTGGTGGGAAGGACATTGACAGCCCTTTAACAGTTTGTGCTTAACTACAAACAAACGAACTGTCGTTGAAAATGAAATTGTGTGTATTGCTGATTTTGTATTCTTGTGAATATTAAAATTTAAATATACACGATTGACATCAGTAGATTAATATAATACGACACAAATGTGACATTTGTTATAGTTGATTAATAAATCACAAGTGATTAGCTATTAAATAAAGTATTATATTTCTACTATTTCTATTTTATTTATCAGTAGGTAATTAGACTGAGTTTTGGAAAAAAGTTATATTTGCATTTTTTTATCAATGGGTGATTAGGTATTGGAAACGTAATGTGTTTCAAATAGCCACAAAACCTATATGAGTGGAAGTCTCAAAAGTGCTATATCTCCACGTGGTATCACAAGCTTTCTTAAGGTAAAAGAACAACAACAACAAGATGTGTCTTGAAAAGGCTTCCTTGATTGAAGTTTCAAGTCAAATCAGGTGGTCCACAGTGAAGCTCTGTCATCAAAATCCACATTGGGTGGGTTAGAGGTTGTTTGATTCAAGGAAACAAACAAGACTAGTGTTAGCCATCCTAAGATTTTACAGAGACAGCTTCTCAAAGGAAGTGGGCAGTAGATTGAAAGTATGTTAGGATCCTTGCATTTATTCTTGAAATATAAACAAATGCAAATTTACAGTTTGTGTAACTATTATAAAACACACAGATGTGTTACTCATAACAACAGCTGAGTCTCTGCATTTTGTTTTTTAGTATTTACAAATTTAGTTTCAGGAATAGAATATGTAGCAGAGACCTTTGACACTGTTCATGAAGTTTACTTAGATGTTCCTTTTCACAATGCTGGATCCACAGATGATACTTGCTTTTCTTAAACATTTGTGACGTCTGTACATATCATGCTCATTTAGCAAGTAGTACTTCTATACTTCATCCTCTGATGAGACTTCATTGTTAGTCTACTGGAGGTTCATGAGGATATGTTTTTGTTCCCAATTTTGTGTAAAGCTGCTCTCGAGAGTTATGTATGGTAGCCATCCATAATTTAGCAGTTGTAAACTAGGGTAAACACAACTAGTTAACATCACCTTCTTCACATCATGGAGTTATGATGTTCTGAAGAAGGTAATGTTACTCTAGTTCAAGTATAGTAGTAAATTACATAGTATTTCTAAATCCAAATAAAATTTTATTTTTTATCCACAGAATCTCTTGGAAATAAAAACTATTTTTTACTTCACAGATCCATGCCTTTGGATGATCATTATTCATCATATAAATATTTATCTTCATCCCTTGTCTGATTTGGTAAACATTTTCAGCTTAGTCAAGACAATATTCACCTATAGGGCCAAAAGCTCTTTGCTTCCCTGTATGTGCAGAAAATTTCAACCTCAAATTCTTGATCTGGATGTTTCCCTTATACAGCAGAACGCCAGATACTGTTCATGCAAATTTGTTCAAGAAAGAAATCCAGTCAGAACTGCAACAAATAATAGATTATTCATCTCAGGAAGGAATCACAATTACACTTTCAATCTTACTCAAGAAACTGGTGTGTTATGTTTTCTTGGATGAAGTCTGGCAGCCACACTTTGCCATTTAAAATACTTCACTCAAAGTTCAGGATATCAAGGAGTCATAAAGTAGATACCACAAAACATTCTGCTGACAAAATCAGGTATTGTCTCAGATAAGTACTCAGCATCCCTTTAAATCTTCATTCGATATCCCACCTAAATTGATATTGTTATACCTCGCTTAAGCTACCAAGATGTCTTTACTTGGTTGGTTCACACTGTTTACAGATTGACATTTTGCTGATAAAGATATTTAATATCCTTCTAGAAATACTAACGTTTTAAGTTAATTCTCCAAGGGTAGAAATATTCTAAATTTTCAGCAGGACACCTCAAAATTTTCACCGGACATTACCGAAAACAAGAAATCAAGTAGAGACAATTATTATATAAAACAGAATCATTTTATTCATAGCACTGAAACATTATTTCAAAGCAAGTGGCAACAAGCCTTGTATCCATTAAAAATGACACATCAATCAAACTGGTAGATTTAGTCATCCAGCACTGAGACATAAGTTGATGTAGACTCAGTATCTCTGTTGTCTTTACGTGTGTGAGTTCCATGTGGACTCACAAATTGTCTGTTTTTTTTGTTTTTTTACTGTCCTTCCACCAGGATTCTACAGACTTGCACAGTAATTCTATGCTTGCAAGATCACAGGTCTTATTTTTAGCTAATTTTATTGTCATCAAATCATTAAGAGAATCATTTATTAGTTTGGACCACCAATCATCCTTAATAACTGCCATCTGGGAAAATCCATGTTCTGGTTCAGCAGATGACACGGAAATCACCTGCATGCGGCATACCAAGGCCAACACTGTTGATCCAGGGAAAGGTTTACCATCCTCAAGAGTAATTTGATTTGCAACTGACTCTTTCGTGGCACTTTTTGAGCATCTGGCTCTTATCTGACCACTAATAACAATCACCTTTCCTCTACGTAACCACTTGCCAGTTTGTTCACATGTTGTGAGCTCTTTAACAATTTTCTGGGATCTCTCAACATGATTCAGATTGCCCAGCTTCTCTTTACAATGTCAGAAACAATGTTCACAGTAGCAGAATTGTCTTCCATTTTGAGACTAAGAGATGTCAAAACAGACAGAACTGCCAAGAGTATGTCCATGTACAGGATGAATTTCAGGCTTGTCAAAGTACTGTATAATCCTGCAGCTTTCTGTCCACGTACCCCTTTGTCATGCAGCTTTACTTGATACAAATGCTCCACTAAAGCTGACCAGTTATGAGAAACTGACTCCAGAGCATGCTCTTTGTAGGCTACCCATTTGGTTTCTGTCCCTTTTGTTGGCTTTCTAACAACAATGTTGTTGGCTTTACCAGCTTCTTTGAAGCCAGCTCAGTTCTGTGGCAAATTGTCATAAAACTTCCATAGGTTTTCTAAAAAGGTTTGGATACTATCAAGGTAAGAAATTTTCTTGATGGTCTTCTTAATTGCAAGTTCCAATCTGTGACTAACACAATGGATCCCTATCAAATAAGGTTTTTGTGCCTTCAATCTGTTGACAAGTCCTTTATTTGTGCCAAAATTGACAGCTGCCCCATCAGCTGTCAGGCATAAAATTCATTCAAGCCAGTCGGAAACTTGCCATATATGGGGACAATGCTGCAAATACAAAAAAATTAGTACCCAATATTAGTTACTTTCTGTAAAAAAAAAAATTAAAAAAAATGTAAATTTGTACTTTGGAAAATTCTATTGCTCCATTATCTATTATGCTAGTTGTGTTAGGTTAAGCTCCAATTCTGTCAATGGTAAATACATGGTTCTTCTTGGTTTAAATCAATTGAAAAATGCTCAAGTTTTCACTGATGTATATTAATAATGGAATGACTATGTAAATCTGAATTAAAACACAAATGTACATGAAATATTGTCCATTTTAATTTTTCTTAATTAGGAATTCAGGATAAATCCAGAAAATTCTCATCCCAGGTAATTAAGAAACCTTTACCTGAACTAAGTGCCTGTAGCAAGTGTTCAGAATCAGCCTTCTCATCTGACTGCAGACATAGGAAGTGGGTTACTGGGTAACAGCCACTGTCCAAGTATCTTACATAGACTATCTCCTGCTCAATGTCAGTCATAATGTCAAAGAATAATGAGGTGTGCAGACAAGATCTGACATTAATTCTAATTGTTTCTGCAATATATTTTGTAAAGATAACTGCTTGTTTGTCACTGGCATAATGTTCTGTTAAGTTCATACTGAAGTTGTGCTCCTGCAGCAACAGAAGCTCTTGAAAATCGCTGAATGGTTGGGCATTCAAAGGCATATAAAGGGCAGTCCTGAACAGTACAAGTAAATGATCTTTCTCAGTCTGGTAAGTTTGCTCAATTCTTTCATCATGAGAGTTAAATCAGGTGTTTCTTTTGCTGTCTTAGCTTGACAACTTAGACTGTGTACGCGACTGTTTTCATGCTCCTTAACAGCACTTGCTCTCAGGTTGGAAGATCCTGTTATGAAGGTGTTCTTCTGCCTTCCACTACTTTGGTCATATTCCTGACAAATTGAGCAAAACATCAGTCTGGTAACGTTATTATACTCCAGCCATGGTCGGCCTCTATTCCATTCATTCTGGAACGACGAGTAGGCTTAGCGCCAGTACTAGCAGTAACAGTTTATGCTTTAACACTTGGGCTTGGGTCAACAAGCTTGGATTTTCACTTTCGGGGTTCCATAGTGTTGTCTTCTGATTCATTAGTCTTGCTCGTGAAGCCAAACTGAAATAGATAGTGAGACTTTCCCGTTTTTTACTATCAGATGCCATGGTCAGATCGTCATGAATGTTTGGCAGTCACATGACTATCCAGGAAGGCAAGGATAAGGCGACCTAAAAAGCGCATTTTGTGAGCGTTCGCGACCGTTTTTAAAAATTGTTTTTTTTGTCTTAAATTAAATCTTAAATTTTGCAAGTTATTTTCCACTCATTATAGAATATATTCTTTTAAGCAAAATCTTCGAGCTGTGCATACACAGCTTTTGCCTCACTTATTTTTGAGGGGACGATGTATTTGTGTCTGATACGTTAGGAATATGACCACCGGTCACGATGTCTGGTGATAGATGGGAAAGTGCCGGTCAAACTTGATATTTTAACGGACATGTCCGCTTAAAATAAAAAATTTCGAACCCTGATTCTCTGAAGTTGAACTGTTCATAATGTTTGAATTTAGTAAATGTTCTTGGTCAAATTTGGTAGTTTTACAATGAATAAACATCATTTACGATTACAGCTTCCAAGGCATCTAGTATATTGACCATAGCAACCAACAATATAATTTATCTCAAGGCATGTTGGTTAAAAAAGTTTCAAATGAGAATCTCCAATGTTCAAAAACACACTAACATTTTCATAAAATGAATGCTGTTGGCTCTTACTCTCTAAAATCTTCTACAAATTTAGAGAGTAGTCAGGGCTGGCACAATACATATCCAACAACACATGAACATGTGTCACACAGAAACAAGCATAGGTATCAAAATAAACATATAATGGTAAATACTTTACAAATACAAAGTTCACACACATAAATCATAGTGATTTAAGTTATTAGCTTCAATATAATATTACACAAAAAACTTTTTTTTTAATTTTGTTGTATTTTTTGCACTGTCTATATTTATAACAGTTAAAAGTTAAAGAACTATTTTTTTTTTTTAAATTGCCCTTTTCTTGATATTTCTTGTCCTATCAATGTTACAGGGGTCAGTTGCACTCCTTTGTTTTCTTTAAACTGTACAATGAATATTTGATTTGCATTCAATGCTATGCACTAAAAGTGCCAACCAGAACTTTCTCTTTTAAATTTAACAAGTCTATCAATATCGCTCTTAAAAATAACAAATCTGGTATATTCTTATTATCTGGTATTCACACTTAACTGGTTTTTTTTTTCACCTGGCTACTGATGCAAACTCTATTGTCTTGATCTCTCTTCCTTCAGTGTCAAAAAAATTTGAGGTTAAACACTTGATTTTACAATATAGATTTCCAACTTTGCATAAATACCTGTAGATTTCTGGGGCAACCACTCACTCAAGATGTTAAATAGTGTCTGTATAATGCCTTGATAGACAAATCAATGGCAAGTGGTTTTACTGACTTGTTATATATTAACATGTTGCATAATAAGACATTCAACACAACATGGAATACAACATTCTACCCACAGTAACTCTTTTCCTTCCATAATCACCAGTTTTGTGACCACACAAATTGATGCAAAACTCTAGGAAACTGACAACTAGTATTAGAATTACAAACTGTGGTGGAATAAATTTTATTCTGTACACAAAAGGAATTGTCACATACCTGAATAAATTTATGCTGTAGATAGCAAAAAACTCTTCCTTGATTGATGTCTGACTACCAGTAAGAATAATAAATATCACTTTAAACAAAAACTTTAATAAGAGTCAACAATGATAGAGTTGTTTTCTTAGCTCTACATATCTTCCTACACATTGTCTTTTAAAAATATCTGTAATTCTCTCTGACATTTTTAAAGCATTATTTATAATAAACACAATTAGTATATTTTAATTCATTGAATTACAAACGGGCTATCTCACATTCACTACAGCTGTTGAATTATTCTGGCTACAGGCTAAAATTTGCATTGCTGAGTACACCTTGACGAAGGGATGTATTTCTATATACTTATAGTTTATACTTAGAGAGCCACTTAAATAATATTAATTACACGATATTATATAATGTTTGCATGTTATTATTTTGTGTTCCTAATTTAATTCAGCAAAGTATTAACAAGTGTTAACTTTTATCCAGACTTACTACAATAAAGTACAAGATCCACAAGTAAATACTAAAAGTCTTGCTTTTATATTTCTCATTTATTGTTACAAAAGTGAGTACAATGTGAAACTCAGAATATTATTAGAATAGAAAAGAAAATATGAGTGAAACAATTTCTCAGGAATCTATGCATGTAAAATGCATGTGCTACATAATTTAGTGTTTGTTTATTTTACTCCAGTTTTAGTCATTTATCTACCAGGTGTTTATAGGTGCATACTTACATAGTTCAAAGAATATTAAAACAATAAAACTAAATGAGGAGAAAATTTAAATTGTTACAAGTCTGGGATTATTTAGGATAAATAACTTATTTTATGTAACAATCTACAGTTATTCTAGAAGAAAAAATGGTAGATTTATCTTGTATTTTTTTTCGAAACAATCCCTGAGGAAGGGTAAGAACAATGAATAAGCCCAACAGACTACCAGAAGTTAGAGTACATTCATATGATGAGATGAAGTATCAGTGAACAGATACAGATCCATCTTAGATAAAGATAGTGGCACATTGATGGTGATGCCAGAGAGGCAAGCCACCATTATAAATCCTGGGCTGGAGGAGGGGGCATATGAACTATTTTCGTCAAGATTTCAATGAGTAATTCTTCTGTGAATGCAAGGTTCAGAGGAGAAGATGGAAATGTCTGTGTGTGATCAAAGAGTTAGTTGGTTTTAGTGAAGCCATGGTCCCCATCATCAAATTATCTCTCATGAACTATAAGTTGAACAAGTGTAGATTTTTGTGACTAGTCACTCACAGGCAGATGGAAAAAGGCTGAGCAAAACTCAGAAAGGGCTTAAGAAACACTCTCAAGTGAAACTTGAGTGTGAGCAAGGAAAAATTCAGAAGTATTAATGAACACCACAACTTCAATATACTGCAGATAGAAGAAAGTGGTTGGAAGAGAAGAGAGAAAGAATTTGGGTAAAAGACTACAGGTAAAAATACAGAATTATCCACCTCACCTGTGTACGTAAAAGTGTGACCCAAGTGGATTTAGTAATGACTGACAACCTCAATGAATCATATACAGGTAACAAAGGACAGTTGTGAATTAGAAATTCTTACACAGGAAATTGGGAACTAAAGCAAGGTATAGTGGTGGAAGTTTCAGTTTGCAACAGTGTGTAAACTAAGGATAAAATGAAGGATTGATTTTAGCTTCTGATTAAATTTAATTAGGACTACAACAAAAAATTGTGGAGAAAAGAAACAGGGAATGATAATCACCTACAAAAATTCTAAGGAGCATGGTGCAGCACCTCAGCCTTTGGCACAGAGATGACAGGTAAAGTAGGGTTAGAAGAATCAAGTAAAGACAAAAATACTGAGAACTAAAATGTGAAACCAGTACTAAATAATCTGACCCCATTCTCCCATAACAAACTTAACAAGAGAAATCCCAATTGTGGAAATCAAGGAAAAGGAATTCAGAATCATTAAAATTGAAGATATAAGAATCAGACAGGTGTGAACTTGTAAGAATACAGTTGGTCAAGGAAAGATAAAAGAAATATTATTTATGGTTAGGATTAGGAAGAAGCAAATAAGACTAACTTTTCCCATAACTGAAGATGGGTACTTTTGCTTGTCATTTACTAATCTGTTTGCATGTCTTTATGAAAAACCATATTTTGTAAAATTAGTTGTCGAGTTACGGTGCAAGTTTGTTACTTTTTTTATCCCTGATATTTCTTAATACTTATTATCCATAAAACAATATTTATTAGTTTTGAATTCCTTTATGTCCCTTTTATTAACATTTATATTTTAATCACTTTTCATGTCATATTATTATTTTGCTGTATAAACACCCATAATAATTTCCCTTTTAAGTTAAATGTTTTAAATACCTTTTCATACTCTTTTATACCAAAAATTGTTGTTCCATAGTTTACTTGTAATCATAAAACACAAATAAAATTAGTCCCATATGTCAAATTATTTCAGTATCTAATCAAAACAATTCTGGTGTATCATGATAGTCTTCTTTTGATAACTATAATGTTACTACACATTTCTTCACACTTAATTTAGTAATTTCCAATTTTCCTACAACAAAGAAAGGTCTACCTTTTAAAGAAACCAATATTATGTGGTTTCTTATTTTTCTTGTTCATTGATTTTTTGAACATATATATCTTCTGAACATCAGAAGCTGATTAATCAAAGGTTTCATTATGATATCTTTGTTATATTCAATTACTCTCAACAGGCAAGTCAGTTTTTATTGTATCTTTATAATAAACTTTAAAACAAAAATGATTCTGTATCATAAGAAATAGTTTACAAGTTTATGTTACAATCTATAGAGATGAATAAATTTAAAATAAATCTAATGAAAATATTAATTTATAACTCCCATGAAAAAACAACAACTTGTATATATAAGAAATATAATAACGACCCTTTATCTATTTGGCTATAATATATTATGTCTTTTGGCTTTTAACACCAAATATGCTCTCGGTGAATGAAAACAAAGGTTTGGGAAATATCTTATAGCATTACATTTGAAAAGTAACACCATTTGTCTCTAATTATCACAAAGATGCAAAGTGTAAAAAAAAAATTCAATTTCTATAGTATTTTGGACAAAAATGGTATCCACATCACACATGCACGATCAGAATGAATAAAACACAAAATAATATAACAAATGGCAGTGATAACATACAATCACTAAGCTTTGAAACTGATAGCAACGTGGATCCTGCCTGCTACTGACTGCAAGGTAGATGCTCTAAGCAACTGATAACTGCCACAGCACTCTCCACAACCCTGTGAATAGTGTCTTACAAATGGAAGAGAGTGGAGAGATGAAGTCCTAAAACATGCTCAAATACCTGCCAGTGCTGTATACAGAGGAAGTGGAAGGAGAGGAAGAACTGATCAGCTGTAGCAAGCTTTTGCAGTTGTACCACAGCCTCTTCAAGTGCAACAACCTGCAACTGATAACTAGCAGGGATGCAATAATTAGATCTATCTGAAAATGACTGGCTTGAACATAACATTCAACCTGTTGATTATTTTCATTTTTTTTCAAGATGGAGCTCTCTAATTTAGTTCTCAAAAGAGGAAGAGAAGAATCAACCTGTAGACTAATGGAAACATTTTAGCTCACCATCAGTTGTTCAGAAATGTCCAGAAATAGTTTTGAACTAATAATTTTCTTTCTTCACTTCCCAGACAATGGTCTTCACAAAGTACAATGAGGTCAGCTTCGATTTTATTCTATCTGGAAAATATATCCATTATACATATCAGTTACCATTATTATTATAGCAATGAATTTGGTCCAAGTAAACACCTACCTATTAGTGAAAGCATCAAATTCAAGAGTTGTGTATCTTATAGGCAATAACTGTTATCTAAACCCATCAGTCAGGGAATAAAAAATAGGCATTATGGAGTAACAAATATAGTTAGGATTCAAACTTTATCATTTCTTATGTTAAAAGAATTATTGTCACTTCAGCTGTTTTGTTGTTTCTGAATCTATTTGTTCAGAATTACTGTAAGGATGTTAATACAGAAGTGCAATAATGTACACTGAAAGTTTCTATTCATTATCAAGTTTATTTGTTAAACTACAAAGATTGAAATTTGTCAGATAATGTTTTATTTCATTTTAGAGAAAAATCTATTCAATGCTGTAACACTGAGTATGTACAGTTTCAAATAAGCAATACACCAGTTTATCCATATTTGATAAACTGAAAAAATGGTAATTTGTCTAATTTTAGTAATTTTCTTATTTGGGAAATGAGTAATAGCTGTGGGATACAGATATACAACTTTATCAATGAACATTCTAAAAAGCTTGTACATTTAAGTAGTTTAGTCAATATATCAATTAACAAGCTACCCATATTAACTGTAGAAAAGTTGACTCCCTTTTCATAGTATATGTCATATATTCATTAAAAAGAGCCAAAAAAAGGGGTTAAAATTGATTAATTATAATAAAATTGAAGTAAGATCCAAAGCTGTTTGCAAGAAACGTGAAATTCCTTGAAAAGTATGTCCATCTTATGGCATGATCACTCAAGAAATAGCACGAACACTTTTTTGTAAAAATGGCTGAAAATTAAGTCATTCAGACCAAAATAATAATGTAAACACAAATCAGGGAATGATGCATTAAGTAACATGTAAGATGCTAAAATCAGTGAATGATAATAATGAAAAAACGCTTCTCTTTACCAATGAATAGTGAAATTGACCGTCTTTATAACACCCCCACAGCTGATAGGGCGAGCATGTTTAGTGTGACGAGGATTCAAAGTCGCGACCCTCGGTTTACGAGTCGAGTGCCTTAACCACCTGACCATGCCGGTCCCAGGAAAGAAATATATGGTGAATAACATAGAGAACTAACCTATTATCGGAATCGCTATATACCATGTTCAGTGAATAGAACAACACTGAAATCCGAGGTTCGATTCCTCAAAATGGAAAGGACGCAGAGAATCAATTGTGGAACCCTGCTCTTAAGAAACACAGCAACAATAACACTCGATTCGCTATTTTATCAGCATTAAATTACTTTCGCCAATTGCCAAGCTCATCTTTACTGTTTGGGATAAGGCCTATAAGTCTTTAATTTTTTCATCATTGAAATTACACCTTTTAATGACGAGGATAAATATTCATAATTAATTCATTAGTCCATTGAATAATTAATCGTGACGATATATTTCCTTATTGTTTACGTATCTAAAGTTCTCATTTATACGTGCCAATTTGATATTTATTATTATTAATCGAACCTTTCTTTTTCAATTTTGCGAAACAATACTCATTACAACAGGCTTAATACTAATATATAACGTATTGTTACCTGAATATTATTTTTGACAATCACAATATAGTTACTAAGAGTTCTTCAACAACAATATATATTGTGTAATTTCAACAGTTATTTAGATTATTAACATATCTTAGCAACATAAACCTTTAGAGAAAAGTAGCCCATAGCGTACGCAAATCAAAGAGACAGAGAAATTTCCTGAATAATGGATTTATTATTGCGAATTTTATTTGCCTTAGTTATCTTCCTTGCGGAAATCCAAACTACGGTGTTTGGAAGAGCTATTTTACCAAGCACACATGTAAAAGCTAAGTACACATACATCCGTCGAGGAGAAGATATTGAAGTTAAATGTATCCCACCTGGTTACAAACAAAAATATTTATTCAGCGATGTTGTTAGCTACAAATGGACAAGCCGAACAGGCACAATTGGATCTGTAGGAAACAAAATCAGAATGGACAAGTATACAGGCGACCTTATAATAAAAGACGTTCAAGCATTCGATATGGGTGATTATAACTGTAATGTTATATATTGGAATGAAGACATCAGGCCACAAACCAAACAACAAATCGTTGTGAACCATTATTTAAAAGGTAGATAATTGTACTGAATATTTATAACTTCATGTGAATATTTATCTTTCACTTAGAAAATAATTTCCGCTAACATGGTATTCTAATTAACGGGGATTTAGAGTTAACATCAATTTAAATTTACCATGGAATCTAATACGATATTTGTACAACAAAAAACGTTCAAGGCTCATACAAAAATACACGTGTGGTGAGTGGCCGTAAAAAGTTACATACATAGGCCAAAATAAGTGCTGTTTGAAAGTTAATTTAGGAATATATACGGATACCGCACAGATCGCTTGTTTGTTTGCAGTTAAGCACAAAGCGACACAATGGGCTATGTGTGCTTTGCCCACCACGGGTATCGAAACCCAGTTTCTAGTGTTCTAACTTCATAGATACACCATTTGGGCCACTCGGATGTACATAGATCTTTACTACCGTAACAGATGGATATACAGACATTGACGTTACCATTAAAAGTCTTCTAACTGCGAAAGCGCACACGAATCAAAATACTCAACCAACACCATTCCAACTCATATTGTTTTATTTAACCATCTGTAATTCGTGTAGTGTATTATAAATTGTGATTGATGAATATGTAGCATTACAATTCTAGTTTATTGTATTGTATGCATAAATATATTTTCCTTAAATTTCATTTCTCAAAAATAATAATAGTGTTTTTTATTGAACCCTATAAGCTACTCTCTAAGTTTCATATTCTCATGGGTCATGTGGACTTCGCAAAAATCTACTAAATCAAAAATACGATACCTTATATCCGAGAGCTTTCAAAAGGGACACATTTCGTTTTCATTGGCAAACTAGAAATAACCGTTTCGATTAGTTTCTGAGTGTTCATGAAGCAAAATAATCGTGAGGTATAACTACTGACAAAAAAAGGGAACACTAAACAAATGTAATAGAACAATAACCCGAAAATTATCATAAATAGATGACAGTTTATTACATTTTGCACTCCTTTATGATCAACAAAAATTAACAATAAACTTATATGGGAACAAATTTCTACGCATTCACGTGTCCGTTGGAGCTCAACTTTCGTTTATAAAAGACTCAATACTGAACTAATTTGGTGGGTATTTTCAAGGGCGGTCTTAGTCATTGTGAAGCAACGGGAGAATTCAATAAATGGGGATCCCATAATGATGAGAAAAGTCAAAAGTATATTGACAAGCACAGCATCGGGGACCCTTCTATGTCTGATGAGCCGAGCAATTGGCGAGTTTGGGAAACAGGTAAGACCACCTGTGAGTATTTGGGTTCTAAGATCTAACAAGCTCTTAATGAGCTTGATAGACAGAAGATCAGGAGCGCTAACAATGTTGTTTCTCTTTGCTCAAAGATACGCGGACACAGTCTTTTTGTAAGGAAAGCTCGAAGCTACTTCAGTTAAAGATCCACAATCTTTCTATTAGAGCATTTTCCCATAACTCTCTAGACATAGTTTCTAGTTTTATGCATTATCTTGACTTTAAAATGTCAAACTCATCAGAGATGTTGCCTGTGAGTATCATGCCGACATAAGAGTAATCTGTGTTACTGAATTTTGATGTGATATAAACATTCCAGCTTAAGATGCATAACTAACTGATGGTTTACGCTTATAAATTTACAAAAAAATTATTAATCGTTTATAAACAAAAAAAAAAAATTCACTAGACAATTTCACATATCGTCATTAAAACTTCGTGTTAAAACATACAAAAAAGATTGTTTAACTTATGTCAGTAAAATGGTTAACTTGGCAAATTTTAACAGTTTTATTTAATTTTTTATTTCAGTTTATTCGCCACCAGATAACAACATCATTTGTCCATATGGATACATGTTAGGGAAGAGTGATTGCTGTAAGTTGTGAATAACGATATACCTTTTTTTTTTTTTTTTTTATGGAAAAAATTCTGTTTCGTAGACACATGTGTTTTCATTAATTTAAAGATAAAACATGAAGTGCATTTGGATTCATCACAACTCAAATGCTTCTATTGAAACCTTGTAAAGTGTTTTTGTTAGTATATTTCTTCAAGTATATTTTTCGCGACAGGATGATGAAAAATCGCTTAAATTTTAATTTCTTTTACACAGAGACGCAAAATAATATGTGAAGTAAGCAATATATGTAATAAACCTTTTGTGACTTTCAGTTAAAACGAAATATCACACTACAAAAATACCTGTGCTAATTACATTATCACATAAAAGATTACCAGTTAGGTAAAATTTCTATAAGACATACAACTTACTATACGTGATGAAAATAGCAAGGTTTCCTAGTGGATACTATTCAAATGGCTCCAGGTTCACTTGTTTTCAACTATTCGTTGCATCGTGTTTCAGAATAAGTTTACAAAAACACAACAAATGCCCACAAAATGTTAACAAAAACACGAATAAATGTATTGCGGAAAATATCCCACATAAGAAACATTTTTCAAATATTTAAATTGTGGTATAACTGTGAAAAAGTGGTTACTTTATGAAAATAACCATCAATGGTACTGCGGTTTGTCAGAAGACTCACACCGCTAGAAATCGGGTTTCGATACCCGTTGAGATTAGATCACTGATAGCCTAATGTGGAGCTTTATGCTTAATTCCAAACAAACAGACTAAGTTATGGAAATTATTTTATTAATTAGTAAATATTAAACCATACTAAATGTTTCATAATTTAACACAGAGTGAAGTTAAAATACATTTTAACCTTTTGTAAGAAAAATCTTGGAAAGTGTTTTCATTATTATGGAAACTGTAGAATATCGATTAAGATACAAAATCAGAATTTTTAATTTATTTTTGTGTATTTTAAGGTACCAAGAATACATCGATCTGTAATACATAAAAATATATTTTTCATATATATGTACACATAAACACTATTTCAAATTGATCTTCACTAATTTTTTTACTGTACGTTCGATATGTCTGACGATTCTTTTGGAAAATATGTTAACAAAGCAGCTTTTAGAGAAAACTTATAAATACTATAACTTATTTATCTATAAAACTAAATGTTTACGAGCTTGTGTTGGTTCTGTTACATGATTCAATTTCCTTGCTTTTGTCAAATTCGTGGTGTTTAGGATATGGTTAAATACATACGTTAAAAATTATTCCTTTCATTAAGTTCCCTGCCCTCCTGGACAGTTCAGAAGCAAAAAACAGGAAGAATGTGTCCCGTGTCCCAAGGATCATTATAGTGATTATTTTGGATCATACAAATGTTCGGCTTGTCCTGAAAAACAATTTACAAACCCCGGAGCCTCTTCACGGGATGCATGCAAACGTAAGTTTTATTACATACTTATAACTGCACTAAGAACCACTTTGTCTCAGGTATATTTAGAAATTCTATTGCTGCAAATGCTTAACTTTCAAATAACTTTAAATATTCTAGTCAGTATCATTAACAAGTCATGTTATTTATGTAGTTTAATATTATCCACTTCTTATATTGTGAATAAACCAACTTACGTTATGAACTTAATACCAAGTTCAGACAAGTGACCTGTTTCTACTATTCAAACAAATTATTTTGTTGAGATTTTATTCTTTGGTACTCCTGATTTTATTAGATTTTTGTTTGAAACAGAGGTTTGACTGGTATTTGTTTCGATGTTCTATATCAGTTACCTTTTAAGATTTTATTTTCTCTTTTTTGTTAGTTTTAATGTAACTTAAGTTATTTTTATTATCACTGTTTGTTCTTAATTTTCTCCGACTTTCATGTTTTTTTATTGTTTAAAAATACGTTTGGTTTTTCTAACATTCTGAATTATACGTTCTCACAATACAGAATATAAAAGACAGTAGCGTATTGTTGTATTTGCAAGTTATGGCACATTAGGCCACATGCTTAGCATCTTATATCCGAATGATTACAAAAAAAATTCCGAAATAAAAATATTCTTGTGTCATGGTTGGTAACTACGTAGAAGTGAGGACAATGTTTTAAAAGAGGGCTCAGTTTTCCAATAAATCAACAAAAAACTTCAGAATTCGACAAGTTAGGAGTATAGGGGGCTCTAATTTATCCTGGACAACTTCATCATTTAATATGATTACTGAAGAGAAGAAACAATTGAAAAACAACATAATTGTGATGAAGCTGGACACATATTTCTATTGTTTACAGAGTAATAAACAATAATTTGACTTAACAAAGGATTATAAGTTAAAAGTTTACAAATCAGCAACTGTTTTCATTTGGCAAATAATTAAAACAGTGGGAATCAAACTATATCTTCAAAGTCCACAGTGTAACGATACATGGACATTTATTCATTTAGCCGTTTTAAAATTGGTATTAGAATCCGATATACAGAGAAGAGTAAAATTTGAAAAGTGTTTCTGGTCAAAAAACTGACATAATCAGCGGCTACTAATAATGGTAATAAAATTGAGTACGATCGGAACAGCCCCTCTAGCTTGTAATACTTACAGTTAATTGGACAGATTTTTAATTTTAATTCAGACAAAACTGAAGCAGAAAATATCAACTCAATGGAACAAAAATTGTACAGCCACCCTCTGAAACATTCTTCGTACATCTATGATTTTGGATAAAAAAATTTAGTAAAACTCCATAAATAAGTATTTATATAAATGTTTGTACAATGATCTCTATATATAGGATGTCTTTTCGACACATTTATTTAAAAAAAAGATGCTATATATCTGATTTAATAAAAACATCTTCTGTAATTTAAGTTACGACTAGATTTTAACAAATGGTTTCGGTGCTTCATTCCCGTTGGTTTCCTTTAGTTATAGGTATTGAAATTGTTAATGAGTTGAAATTAAATATTTTTCGCAGGTTAAATATTACCCAACTGGTGCGACTTGAAAACATTTATTAAGAAACGATATCAATGTTAAACAATGATAATATTGTTTTAATTTCAGCATCCCTCATAGAAAAGTTATTTACGCCTCCACTTGTTTTGTCACGGTGGGAATACCACTTCTAATACTTTTATTATGGTAAGCATAATATTTTTGTTGGTTTAATTTGTTTATTGTTAGGTGGTACAGAAGCATCCAATGGGATCGAATTCCCTCAGGTTTATAGCTAATTGGTTGGGCAGGGTAACATTTTGGATATATTTCAATATCTGTATGGTTTGTTATAAATATTTTGAAATTGATATCTTATAAAGTAAATTTTAAATGGCACTTATGAGTTTTATACTGATTAAATATTTCTAACATGTAATAGGCTTACGAATAAGGAAGGTGTGGAGTTTTACAACTATGAAATTAAACTCGAATTTTTAACTAGAACTTACAGTGGGTGAAACAATTTAGATTTAACTGCTTATTATCAGTATTCGTCAGAAATATTTAATCACCACCTAATTCGTTTAATGTACAATTAATATTTTCATTTTAATTTATTTTCCTGATTTAGAATATGATTTAAAATTGTTCTCTAAGAACAGAACTTTGCGACGTTGATTAAAGCAATTAAGAATCTTATTATGAAACGTGTCAATTGCCAGTGTACTAATATTTTATTGAAATATTGTAATGACGTTAAAGTTGTACAAATTATATTAAGATTGCTGCTACTTATTGGTTAGCTCATGTTACTTTTGATACAAGTGTATTGATAATCATAGCTACAGACATGTTTATCAAAATTAAACTGTTCATTTTTTCAGTATTATAATTCGTAAACGAGAGAGTCTCAAAGTATTAGTGCGTTGTCAAGACAGGAATTCAGGAAAAGAAAGAAACTTCAATTTTGTAAAATATTCACCAATTAGAGATTCTAGTGTAGAACGTGTGGAAGATGCAGAAAAATCTACAAGAAGTTCTACAACGACAAATTTATCAGAAATTTGTGACGTGAGTGTTAAGAAATTTTGTTCAAGATCTTATTAAGTAATTATACAATGAATACAAAAATGTAAGTTGCTTTTTGTTAGTGTGAAGCATAAGCCCATTCAAACGAAATCCGGTTTTTAGTATTATAAGCCTTCAGATTGGAAACTGAGGTACTGGAGAAAAAAACTTGAAATATACAGTGGCGAGATCGAATCTCGTCATCGAACATGACTGTCATTACAGCCTTATAGCCATTATACTGTGACGATCAGTTTCACTGTTCATTAATAAATAGTAGCACATGTCTTGTCTGTCACTTAAAAATTAGGGACGGATTGCGAAGATAACCCTAGGCTTGTACAAAATTCAACAACAACAAAAACAATAAAACCGATACAAAAGTTATCTGTATCACTCGTCGTTAGATTGAAAGCAGCTAGCCAACACACCAGCCGTCACACATACTTGAACTACTAATATCGAATTATGGGACTTCATCGTCACTCTTATAACACACTCATAGACAGAAAATCTAGAGAGTAAATTCCTAGTAATGGATTTAGAACTGTGCGCCCATTCTAGCTGCTAAGGCACATTTGACAAGTGATTATATCAAACTGACCGAAACAATAATCTTAAAATGTACCATATCAAATACTAAATCTACTGATACAAAATACACATTGCCAACGGACTGAATCCCGGAAAAGACGTACTTTATAAGTATTGTTCTCACACTTTAATAAATATTTAATTTATATTCTAATTTGAATATACAGACTCAAGACCACTCTTATGGAATGACAAATCATTGTTCTGAATGAGATTCAAATTTGCTTCAAGTTTGACTCTTTGACTTTAAGGAATTAGTTCATCAACGTATTTTTTTGTGATATTTAAGATTGTTTTATTACATTTTATTATTAAATTAGGTTGAAGTTTGACTTTACGACCTCAAGGTAGGCCTGACATGGCCAGATGATTAAGGTACTCGACTCGCAATGTGAGAGGCGGGGACTTGAATCCCCGACTCTTTCTAGCTATCGGGATGTTAAAAAAGTTACGGTCAAATCCACTATTTGTTTGTAAAAGAGTAGCCAAAGAGTTGACGGCTGGTGGTAATAACTAGGTGCCTTCCCTCTATTCTTTCACTGCTACATTATAGAATTTTAACATCGAAGTTTTTAAGTGAAATGAAGAAACAAACGACTTTTAGGAAGTTGTTCATCACCGTATGATATTTAAGATATTTTTTTTAATATTTCAATAATAAATAAATAATATAAATTCGTCTTACAGTCTCAGATATATGAACATTAACTTAGTAGCTAAAGTTTCCATTACGTCCTTCCTGCATTACAAGTTTTGGTGGAACAGTTTTTTTAACTGTTTTGCTACTCGTTTGTCACGAACACAAAGTGAGTTAGCTGTGAAGTTAAGATGAACGTAAACTGATATTGATAAATCATCATAAGCGCTGAAAGTAATTTGGCATTAATTACTTTTTCTGTATTTCAATACTTATCGAAATTTCTTTATTTTCTTAAAATGACAAACCACTATATATCTATATATAGGACAGATTAATATTTACACTAAATATTGCTAGAGGAAAATATTAAAACCCACACATCTGATATTTAAAAATGAAATGAGTTTAATGTATTTTTAACATCAATGTTAATACATTTGAGTTACTTAATTACGAATGTTTTTCTGTTAAATAAGGATATTATTTATTTTATGTGACCGATTTTGTTTCGGACAAATATATTATTAACATATTTTTGTGTTTATTTCACAAGGATAACAAAAACCCAATGATTTCAAGTGATCTTACAAAAAGTGAAATTGATGGATTGCCGAAAACTGAAATTATCAACCAACTCTTTAAACCTGTCGATGAGAATCATTCAAAAACATTTCCATTACCTGCAGAATCAAAAACAAAACCTCCTACACTTCAATATACACTTTCTAAACTCACAGCTCTCGCAGATTTTCTTTGCCAGAATTCAGAGTATAGAATTAAAAATCAACCGAACTTCAATTGCACCTCTTCTTCAAAAAAGCCACAAAGAAATTTATCATATAAAGTAAAACCGAAGTTGAAAATATACAAACACCTTACAATTACAGACGTTCAAGCTTTCGATAAGGGTGACTACAGCGGTAATGTAATTTATTGAAAAGAAGACATCAGGTCACAAACCAAACAACAAATTGTTGGACACAAACTAAGTTATGGAAACTATTTTATTAATTAGTAAATATTAAACCATATTAAATGTTTCATAATTTCACACAGAGTGAATTTAAAACACAAATAAACCTTTTATATGAAAAATCTTGGAAAGTGTTTTCATTGTTATGAAAACTGTAGAATATCGTTTGAGATGCGAAATCAGAATTTTTAATTTATTTTTATGTATTTTTAAGGTAACAATAATATATAGATCTGCAATACATAAAAATATATTTTTCATACATATACACCTAAACACTATTTCAAATTGATCTTTACTAATTTTTTTTCTGTACGTTCGATATATCTGACGATTCTTTTGGAAAATATGTTAACAAAGCAGCTTTTAGAGAAAACTTATAAATACTATAACTTATTTATCTATAAAACTAAATGTTTACGAGCTTGTGTTGGTTCTGTTACATGATTTAATTTCCTTGCTTTTGTCAAATTCGTGGTGTTTAGGATATGGTTAAATACATACGTTAAAAATTATTCCTTTCATTAAGTTCCCTGCCCTCCTGGTCAGTTTAGAAGCAAAAAACAGGAAGAATGTGTCCCGTGTCTCAAGGATCATTACAGTGATTATTTTGGATCCTGCAAATGTTCGGCTTGCCCTGGAAGACGATTTACAAACCCCGGAGCCACTTCACGGGATGCATGTAAACGTAAGTTTTATTACATACTTATAACCGCACTAAGAACCACTTTGTCTCAGGTATATTTAGAAATTCTATTGCTGCAAATGCTTAACTTTCAAATAACTTTAGATATTCTAGTCAGTATCATTAACAAGTTATGTTATTTATGTAGTTTAATATTATCCACTTCTTATATTGTGAATAAACCAATTTACGTTATGAACTTAATACCAAGTTCAGACGAGTGACCTGTTTCTACTATTCAAACAAATTATTTTGTTGTGATTTTATTCTTTGGTACTCCTGATTTTATTAGATTTTTGTTTGAAACAGAGGTTTGACTGGTTTTTGTTTCGATGTTCTATATCAGTTACCTTTTAAGATTTTATTTTCTCTTTTTTGTTAGTTTTAATGTAACTTAAGTTATTTTTATTATCACCGTTTGTTCCTAATTTTTTCCGACTTTCATGTTTTTCTTGTTTAAAAATACGTTTGTTTTTTCTAACGATCTGAATTATACGTTCTCACAATACAGAATATAAAATACAGTAGCGTATTGTTGTATTTGCAAGTTATGGCACATTAGGCCACATGCTTAGCATCTTATATCCGAATGATTACAAAAAAATTCCGAAATAAAAATATTCTTGTGTCATGGTTGGTAACTACGTAGAAGTGAGGACAATGTTTTAAAAGGGGGCTCAGTTTTCCAATAAATCAACAAAAAAACTTCAGAATTCGACAAGTTAGGAGTATAGGGGGCTCTAATCTATCCTGGACAACTTCATCATTTATTATGATTACTGAAGAGAAGAAACAATTGAAAAACAACATAATTGTGATGAAGCTGTAGACATATTTCTATTGTTTACAGAGTAATAAACAATAATTTGACTTAACAAAGGATTATTAGTTAAAAGTTTACAAATCAGCAACTGTTTTCATTTGGCAAATAATTAAAACAGTGGGAATCAAACTATATCTTCAAAGTCCACAGTGTAACGATACATGGACATTTATTCATTTAGCCGTTTTAAAATTGGTATTAGAATCCGATATACAGAGAAGAGTAAAATTTGAAAAGTGTTTCTGGTCAAAAACTGACATAATCAGCGGCTACTAATAATGGTAATGAAATTGAGTACGATCGGAACAGCCCCTCTAGCTTGTAATACTTACAGTTAATTGGACAGATTTTTAATTTTAATTCAGACAAAACTGAAGCAGAAAATATCAACTCAATGGAACAAAAATTGTACAGCCACCCTCTGAAACATTCTTCGTACATCTATGATTTTGGATAAAAAAATTTAGTAAACCTCCATAAATAAGTATTTATATAAATGTTTGTACAATGATCTCTATATATAGGATGTCTTTTCGACACATTTATTTAAAAAAAAAATGCTATATATCTGATTTAATAAAAACATCTTCTGTAATTTAAGTTACGACTAGATTTTAACAAATGGTTTCGGTGCTTCATTCCCGTTGGTTTCCTTTAGTTATAGGTATTGAAATTGTTAATGAGTTGAAATTAAATATTTTTCGCAGGTTAAATATTACCCAACTGATGCGACTTGAAAACATTTATTAAGAAACGATATCAATGTTAAACAATGATAATATTGTTTTAATTTCAGCATCCCTCATAGAAAAGTTATTTACTTCTCCACTTGTTTTTGTCACGGTGGAAATACCACTTCTAATACTTTTATTATGGTAAGCATAATATTTTTGTTGGTTTAATTTGTTTATTGTTAAGTGGTACAGAAGCATCCAATGGGATCGAATTCCCTCAAGTTTATAGGTAATGAGTTTTATACAGATTAAATATTTCTAACATGTAATAAACTTACGAATAAGGAAGGTGTGAAGTTTTAGAACTATGCAATTAAACTCGAATTTTTAACTAGTACTTACAGTGGGTGAAACAATTTAGATTCAAGTGTTAATTATCCGTATTCGACAGAAATATAAACTCACCAGCTAACTCATTTAATATGCAATCAATATTTTCGTTTTTATTTCTTTTTTCACTATTTATTTGTAAAAGAGTAGCCCAAGAGTTGACGGCTGGTGGTAATAACTAGGTGCCTTCCCTCTATTCTTTCACTGCTACATTATAGAATTTTAACATCGAAGTCTTTAGGTGAAATGAAAAAACAAACGACTTTTAAGAAGTTGTTCATCACCGTATTATATTTAAGATATTTTTAAATATTTCAATAGTAAATAAATAATATGAATTCGTTTTACAGTCTGAGATATATGAACAATAACTTAGTAGCTAAAGTTTCTATTACGTCCTTCCTGTATTACAAGTTTTGGTGGACCAGTTTTTTAATTGTTTTGCTACTCGTTTGTCACGAACACAAAGTGAGTTAGCTGTGAAGTTAAGATGAACGTAAACTGATATTGATAAATCATCATAAGCGCTGAAAGTAATTTGGCATTAATTACTTTTTCTGTATTTTAATACTGATCGAAATTTCTTTATTTTCTTAAAATGACAAACCACTATATATCTATATATAGGACAGATTAATATTTACACTAAATATTGCTCGGAGAAAATATTAAAACCCACACATCTGATATTTAAAAATGAAATGAGTTTAATGTATTTTTAACATCAATATTAATGCATTTGAGCTACTTAATTACGAATGTTTTTCCGTTAAATAAGGATATTATTTATTTTACGTGACCGATTTTGTTTCAGACAAATATATTATTAATATATTTTTGTTTATTTCACAAGGATAACAAAGAGCCAATAATTTCAAGGGAAATTGATGGATTGATGGATTGCCGAAAACTGAAATTACCAACCAACTCTTTAAACCTGTCGATGAGAATCATTCAAAAACATTTCCATTACCTGCAGAATGAAAGACAAAATCTCCTACACTTCAATATACACTCTCTAAACTCACAGCTCTTTGCCAGAATCCAAAGTATAGAATTAAAAACCAACCTAACTTCAGTTGCACCTCTTATTATTGATGTATTTCATGATGTTTCAATGAAGTAGAAGATAATCGATTACATCTGAAGAAAACATTTGAAACGTAAAATAATTTTCTGTGCCGACAAAGTGAAATCTTACATCTTTAGTTTATTTTGAATCCATTATTCATTTATTTGTGTATTGAAATATGTTTCGTATGATGTATCACTGTTTATTTTCTCGTGTTGTTATACAGATCTAAAATATAGACTTTATCTGCAACCGTAATAAAAACATAGTGTAGAAAAGTTGAATGAAAGTTGATCTGGTATTTTATGAACTAAAGTGTTTATAGATTAACAGTGTATTTAGAAATTTTGTCAATAAATGTATCAGTTTTTTTCTCAAGCCTGTAATTTCACATTGTTATTGTAAGGTGTGTTCTAAAATAACAGACATAACTGTATTGGATATATAAAATGTGGAAGAATAATACTTTGATTTTTGACTGAAGGTTCTTTTGATATGATAATTGATAAGTCTCTTCTGGTTATAAACTATATTCAAGTGTCAGCAATGTTGCTGAAAGAGTCCCGAACGTTTAAAGATATATTACTGATACTGGTCATGAAGTATACAGCAACTGTTTTATTATAAGAATATTACTAAGTTAGAGTTGTGTCTAATAATTTTTGACAATGAGAATTTATCGAGCTTTTAATATGAATGTAAATAGTTTTAGTCAGCAAGAAACAAGCTCAAATCAAAGATTTCTGAAAATATCTATAGAAAGACAAGAATATAGTTTTTGTTTTAGTTTGTACAGTATTATATTTTAAACATAATTATTTTTTAGATAGTTGTTTAAACTCTAGTGTAACAAATCACCTTGTAAAGCTTGTTTGTTTGTTTTTGAATTTCGCACAAAGCTACTCGAGGGCTATCTGTGCTAGCCGTCCCTAATTTAGCAGTGTAAGACTAGAGGGAAGGCAGCTAGTCATCACCACCCACCGCCAACTTTTGGGCTACTCTTTTACCAACGAATAGTGGGATTGACCGTTACATTATACACCCCCACGGCTGGGAGGGCGAGCATGTTTAGCGCGACGGGGGCGCGAACCCGCGACCCTTGGATTACGAGTCGCACGCCTTACGCGCTAGGCCATGCCGGGCCCCTTGTAAAGCAAAACAGAAGATTTAAAAAAAAAAAAATCGTTCCCGATTAATACATTGATTGAAATCTCCTCAGACATAACTTAATACTAGGCATTGTACATCCAGATTTTAACTATGTTATTCAATTTTGAGAGATAAAAGTAGTTAATTATAAAGAGTTTGATCGGGAAATGTGGGATAATCGCATCGTAGTTTCAGGTACATTTGGGTCAGCTGAATAAAGGACAGCAGGTCCAACGACTACCTTGCTTCGTGTTTAGGGACCGACTTGTATTTGTTTTACTTATTAGTTGATCCAAGTTATTCAGTATACCTGAACTCTCTTTATGCAGCTAAAATACTCTAATATATAATGTATTCGGCAAACTTTACTAATTTATTAGTCATTTAACGTATACCAAAATAATACATATAGAATTTATAAAAATAACATGTATATTTTAATATTTCTAACGATGAGTTTACAAATTGAAATTGGCACCGATTTCCTGCACTATAGTTCAGCTAAATAATGGGAGATTCTTCAAGACATGTAGTGTGAAATAATTTTGTAATATTAGATTACCTTAATTCGTGAGACATAAATGTAAAATCAAAGTAAATGATCCTTATTCAAACAAATATATGCTACAATGGATGGTTGCGTTTAGTGTAGAGTCAGGTTTGATGTTGTTGTAAGGTGTTTAGATGAAATCACAAGGAATAATAATTCTGTTAAGACCATGTTCCAAACTGAATAAATATCATGTTACTAATTGAATTAACTCATTAACAACACACTAATCCAACCTGGTTAACATTACATATTTGGAAGTTAATTTTTCAAGAGATCACTCGACTTTCAATAAAAATGTTAAATGTACAACTTCACAAATAATAGATGATGTTATTGCCATTTCTACCACAAAAAAAGACATGTAGTGTTATTTAGGTGAATGATACAAAACATGTTGAGCAAAGGAAATTTAGTGACTTGCTTGACCATGTTATGCTGGAACTGCATAAATACCAAATGTTAAAATAAATCAGTATTAATACAAGGAGGTAAAAAACACAAGGTATGGTTATATACCACAGCCCTAACAAAGAAAGATGTTACTAACGAACTTAGTAACTTTAAAGTAACTACCTCTGAAGTTGACTGGAAACATATTATCAGAAATCAAGTTTGTCATTGATTGTAGGCATAAAGTCGTTGATATGAAAATATTATGCTTCAGATTTACAGAAATTGAGTTCGTCATTGGTCGTAGACATAAAGTAGTTGTTATGAATATGTTATGATTAAAAGTATGGCATTACTCCTGTCAACATGTGTCAACGAAGCCATTTTCAAACCATGTTACTGAGTTACGTTAAAATGTAATTAAACCACTTTAATATGTATGTATTTTGATGAAATTGTTATTATAAAGTACGTTACAACTTTTATATTATCTAAGTTTTACTCCTTTATTTTAGAAAGAAACGTTTAAAAGAGAAATTAAAACTTAAAGTTTTTGCTGCCACGTGATATTACAAGTGTAAACTTTAACAGATATAATACATAATACTGTAAGAATATAATAAAGATTGTGGGTATAGAATGGTAAGCTGAAGTATCAACTGTCTTTAATTTGCGTGTGTAAAATTAAAAAAAAAATTCTCGATGGGGTTTTTCATTCTAATATTTCTAAGCTTAAGAAATGTAACCTAAGACTCATTTCTCGTATCGGTTTATTTAAAAATAAACCAGGCATAGCTATAAAAGCATTAAAGAAAGGTAGTTAAACATAATCACAGTAACTGAAAGATTAAACAAAGAGGTAATGTAGGTGTTATAAATGTTTATGTGTGTTTATCTATTTTTACCTTATATTTATATTTACATTACAGTTTGGTGCTTGTTGTTAAAGCCATGTTTTCTTACCAAGTTTACTCTTCATACTATAATAGAATTTTTGCTTGAATGATACTTGAAAAAACGTTTTTATTATGCAATTTGTAACCTCGAACTTCTCGAAATATTTATCCTGAGTGCATGTAGGTTTGCAGTAGGGTTACGAATTTCTGATTTCACTTCAGTTTCCTCTCCAGAAAAATTCATGTTTCTTCGCTCTCGGGGCGAACATATGACGTCATAAATACAACACACGCAGATCTAATTTACTGGCGTCATATATATAAAAGAATAGTACTGTCTGTTATTTGGCCATGTAAATACTTCGCACAGTTTGCATGGATCTTTTCCAAAAATCGGTATGGAAGCTCATTAGATCCATGAGGAAATACACAAGTTATCAATTTTGCATTTTGCTGTTTTTCCCCCCTCATTACTTAGCACCTGAGATGGATCTTCACTAAATTTGGCACGAAGGTTTGTTGCATCCATGTGGTTTGTTTGTTTGTTTTTGAATTTCGCGCAAAGCTACTCAAGGGCTATCTGCGCTAGCCGTCCCTAATTTAGCAGTGTAAGACTAGAGAAAAGGCAGCCAGTGATCACCACCCACCGCCAACTGTTGGGCTGCTCTTTTACCAACGAATAGTGGAATTGACCGTCACATTATAACGTCCCCACGGCTGGGAGAGCGAGCACATTTGGCGTGACGCATCCATGAGGAGATATATTCAAATTTATGGTTTCATAATTTTATTTTTGCTATTTTAGGGTTTTTTTATTATGTGTAGAGATAAAAACTTTTCATATCCTGAGATAACCTTTCATTAATTATGAATTCACATAACTTCCATCCACGGTACAGGTACCCCAGCTAGTCATAGTAAAGAATGCTCCTCCATAATTTCAGGAAAACAGAGATACTTGATGTTGATTTTTGCATACATATGACAGAGACATAAAAACACTGTGTGTTTTTAGATATTAATCTGAGTTTTGTAATACAGGTTACAGTCACGTGGCTCCACTATCAATAGGAAGGAGTTTTTTTTTTTGTATCGTGTGTGAGTCACTTGGTATTCCACTAACATTAATCTTGGTGACAGCTTACGTAAAACGCTGAATGATCCACGATACGTGGTTTCTCCACTTCTTAAACTACAAATTCGGGCATCTTTACCAATCGTTTAATATAAGGATGAAACACTTCGCTACTGCAGCAGTAAGAAGTAGACTATTAGAATGCCTTTTAATAATAATATATTATATATATATATTGTGATGGTACATCACCTTCCTATATTAAGGTGATACATTGGTCTTTTGTGGCGGAACCAGGGGTGGCCAAATAGTTACAAAGTCAGCTTACCGATCAATGGAGCTCAGGTACAAGACGTGACGCCGCTAAACACGTCCTGCATTTTGACTGAGGGCGCACCATAAAATTGAAAGTCTCTCTGGCAAGTTGTTTGTTTTTTAATTTCACACAAAACTACACGAGAAGCAACTAATCATCACCACGCACCGTCAACTCTTAGCCTACTTTTATACCAACGAATAGTAGGATTGACTATTATATTATAACACACGCACGGCTGAAAAGGCGAGCATATTTGGTGGAACGGCTGGTTCGAACACCCGACTCCCAGATTACTAGTCGAGTGCTCTAACCACATCACCTATTTGTGATAACGTGTTATTGACTGGCTACCATCTCTCTGGTATACTGACCACACTCTTTACATTTTGTATTTCATTATGTGCTGTTCAGGATGAAAATTCTATTTGAAGAATTTATCATTTAGTTCTATAAATTGAAAAGCAGTTTATAATTAGTCTAAGCGTTGTTTAATGGTTATCGTGACGGTTGTCAATCTGAGGACCGATGGTTTGTGTCTCTTGGCTCTTCACACTCAATACTTTGAAATAGTAAGAATGTCATAAAGGTGGTAGACAAATCCCACTATTCAATTATAGTAGCCCAAGAGACTGCGATGGGTGATGTTAACGAGATGCCTTCTCTCTAGTCTATAATTTCGAAATTAGGGACAGCTAGCATGTACAGTTTGTGTGCAGATTTCAAGTATCAAAAACAACAACAAAACTGTTTATCATTAAAATGTGTACTTACATCTTATGGTATACATTGTATTATAAGTATTAGAACATTGAACATTGTAACATAACCAAGTATTAGAACATTGAACATGGTAACATCATCAAGTGTTAAAATATTGAACATTGTATTATTACTAAACTTTATAATATTCAATATTGAAGCATTATCAAGTGTGAGAATATTGAACACTGTAGGTAGCATCATCAGATATTACAGTATTGAAAATTCCTGCTGTAATCTTGAGTAATAATACAATTGTTAATATTAAAATTATAAAATACTACTATCACTGTAAAAATGAGGATGTTGCATTTGTCTATGGTGGTTATAAATAGTATTCAGTATTTAGATGTTTCAGTTTTTTGGTGTGGAAATCAGAATGACGACATTTAAAATAAAGATGTTATATTAACTACGACTGGTATTTGTTTTTTGTTTTTTTGTGCTAAAAAGAAAAATGTTGTTTAAAATAGATAAGTTATATTAGAGTGTGTGTGTGAATGATGTTGTTTAAAATAGATAAGTTATATTAGAGTGTGTGTGTTTGAATGATGTTGTTTAAAATAGATAAGTTATATTAGAGTGTGTGTGTTTGAATGATGTTGTTTAAAATAGATAAGTTATATTATAGTGTGTGTGTTTGAATGATGTTGTTTGAAATAGATAAGTTATATTAGAGTGTGTGTGTTTGAATGATGTTGTTTAAAATAGATAAGTTATATTAGGGTGTGTGTGTTTGAATGATGTTGTTTAAAATAGATAAGTTATATTAGAGTGTGTGTGTTTGAATGATGTTTAAAATAGATAAGTTATATTAGGGTGTGTGTGTTTGAATGATGTTGTTTAAAATAGATAAGTTATATTAGAGTGTGTGTGTTTGAATGATGTTGTTTAAAATAGATAAGTTATATTAGAGTGTGTGTGTTTGAATGATGTTGTTTAAAATAGATAAGTTATATTAGAGTGTGTGTGTTTGAATGATGTTGTTTAAAATAGATAAGTTATATTAGAGTGTGTGTGTTTGAATGATGTTGTTTGAAATAGATAAGTTATATTAGAGAGTGTGTGTCTTAAACAGAATGATGTTGTTTGAAATAGATAAGTTATATTAGAGTGTGTGTGTCTTAAACAGAATGATGTTGTTTGAAATAGAGATACATAATTGAATGGGCCTGGAATGGCCAATCGCGTAAGGCGTGCGACTCGTAATCCGAGGGTCGCTGTCGCGCTAAACATGCTCGCCCTCCCAGCCGTGGGGGCGTATAATGTGACGGTCAATCCCACTATTCGTTGGTAAAAGAGTAGCCCAAGAGTTGACGGTGGGTGGTGATGACTAGCTGCCTTCCCTCTAGTCTTACACTGCTAAATTAGGGACGGCTAGCACAGATAGCCCTCGAGTAGCTTTGTGCGAAATTCCACAAACAAACAGAATTAGTTCATTTTACTCGCTTTCAACAATCAGTATTCACCATTATCTTGTAAATAGTTTCCTTTGAGTTTTCTTCCAGTTTTTGTTGTTGTTTGTTTTTGCACTTCTCTGTGAAATCGTTTACTTGGAGTGTGTTTTTTATATTCAGTAATAAAATTTTAATTTGCTACTCGCGGATTACGGATTACTAATTTCATATAATGTGATACGTCCTTGGATTTGCAAAAAAAATTTAAAGTAAAACGAGGGTTTTACAGGTTGACATTTCAATATTAATCAAAACTATTCGCCTCAAATTGCAAAACGAAATTTTACTATTTGGTTCACTAACAAACAAACAGTATCAGCGAGAGAAATGCCATTTTTGGTACTAAATTAACAGTATTTCATATTTTCTTTTAATATTATAAAACTGAAGTAAAAACACTAAGACATTATCAATTTTCTGTTTATTCACCAATTTCTCTATTTCACTGGTTCTTGTTTTCTTTTTAAATTTCGCGCAAAGCTATTCGAGGGCTATTTGTGTTAATTTAGCAGTGTAAGACGAGGGTCATTACCACCAATCGCCAACTCTTGGGCTACACTTTTACTAACGAACAATAGAGTTGACAGTCACATTATAACGCCCACACCACTGAAAGGGCGAGCATGTTTGGTGCAACGGGTATTTGAATCCGCAACCATCGAATCACAAGTCGATTGCCTTAACCACCTGGCCATGCTGGGCCTGTCTATTTCATCAAAAACATTTTTATTCAACGAGTACTAATAATTTTATATCAAACTTCATACTTTTACCACTGAAATACGAATGTTTAAAACACAACGTAAATGTAATTGATACTTGAAAAAATACATAATTTATTATGACCAGTAAAGACCAGCTTCGTCAGTAAAGATATCATCACTCTTCGATGGTCGAAAACATGGACGTAATAAATGATTTATTTTTGAATCGTAGAACTGTACTGTTTTGTTTCAGTTAAATAAAGAGTAGATGTATTACCAACTTTATTTGACATTTTGTTTACAGTTATATTTTATCCCGATAATGTTATAATGGTAATTTGTATGCAAATTGTCTTGTATGCGTCATAAAATATACTATTACAAGTAAAATTCAATGAAATAACTTTGATTTAATTACACACATTCAACGAACATTTGTAGTTTGCTGAAATCGCTGGTAAACTGCAAAAATAGTAAGTGGTCAAGAAGTCTCCTTATTCCTTGTGACATCAAATATCGCCTGAAAATTACATTAAAAAAGATATCATCAAAAATTATTAAAAAAAAAGAATCGTTGCGCGGAGAATTCTGAGATATTACCAGTTTATTGTTCTTTATTTATGATACACCATACACTGTGAACAGTAAAATATAATGTTAGACTTGTTCTCCACAGTACTTCAATTTGATTTAATTAGAGATACGGGTCGATTTTCTTCTACTTTCCTGGCAGCAATAATCACTCTGTTCTGTTTGATCCATGCTATTATATTTTCTTGTTTGGAGCCTGACTGGGACTATTTGGACTTGATATATTACTTCTTCATTTCTTTCACAACCATTGTTCTTGGAGATTACATACCTGGAGAGGGTTCAGACCACATATTTAAGCCGCTGTACAAAGTCTGTGTTACATGTAATTATTTTTATAGCACGTCTAACTCTCATAATACTAATTTTTATTTGCTGAGAAACACGATCTTCCTCCTGCGACAACTTACTTTTTTCTTGTATTTTCAAGAGTTTATTTTCACTAAAAGTACAATGTTAGAAAAAATATTAATGAACGATCTAAAAAAAATAATTTATTTTTGTATAGAAGCTGTAGTTCGGTAAAAGATTATTTCACAGTCCAAACGAGTGTTTAGTGTAAACCATTTTTTTTTTCTCTAATTGTTAGTAAAATGAAAAGTTATACAGTGCACTGACTTCACCACAAACATGACAGATTATACTCTGTTTTGAATCGTTTGTTTTATTTACGCAACACAATTGCTTCAGTAAATAACTTATTTAAACGAGCCTTGAAATTTCTTAAAATCAATAGAATAATTAACAAAAGAAAATTTTTTGGAAGTTTTGCAAGTCATGAATTCTCAGACAATGACGTAGAAAACTCAAAACAATTTCAGAGTAGCAGTCATTATACTTACTATGTAGGTTTTATAATACTTGTTGACGTTTCTGAGTCTACTGTGTGTTGATTCTATGAAATGTCCTAAGAGTATTTTACAACATTTGATAAACTATCCTTGCAACATGCCAGTGATTGTGTACTGCTTTTGAACTGGTGCCTACTATATTTCATGTATCTTAGGTTGAATGTCATGTAGATTTATACTGTATTATTTTTGTAGAATATATTTCTCTTTACTTTTTTATCTTTCTTTAGGTTTATACAAAAGTTATTTGACCAGTTATATTTATTAGAATTGAAAAAAAACTAAAAACAGCTACAGAAAAATGTGTATCGCATATTACTTAACTATGATTTTAAATATCCGTTCGAAACTGCTCACTCAGATGAGCAGTGAACAATAGAGTATTCCATTTTTCACTCACTACTATTATCCGATATTAATGCACTTTAATGTTAACTGGAATCCCAAATCGTAATGTTTAAGATCGAACAAAGGCTTAAGAATACATTCATTTCGAGGAACATGTATTTAAATGTAGACTCATCATTCATAAACAAAAACCAATTAATAATATTTGCCAAAGATGACAGAAGTAAAAATATCACTGCATGGTAATAACCCCATTTGGAATACCAACAGAAATCTAAAATTCTAGTCAAAGCCTAATACATATTTTATTCAGATATTATTTACCTTTAATTGTGCAGAACGTAAAACCCTTTCATTTTTGCCCACCAGTGGCACAGCAGCATGTCTGCGGACTCACATCTGTTAAAAATCGGGTTTCGGTACCCGTGGTAAGCAGAGCACAGGTAGCCCATTGTGTGGTTTTGCTTAATTCCAAACAAACAAAAGACCTTTCAGTATTAAAATACACCTTGCTATGGTTTGATTATGTAGCTACATATGTTTACTGGTTGCTTTGACCTCTCTGATACATGAATGAAATATAAAATATTGTATGGAAAACATTATTTCATTTGATATCTACAAACAACTTACAGGAATAAACCAACACAGCGCACTGAAATACATGATAATAAACATCCAAGCTGCTCAGTAATGACAAAGTATTCGTAGAAAATAATCAGGAAGCAGCATCTATTCAATATGTCTGAACGTGACTGGAAATTACATGAGGATTTAAAGATCGCAGGAGACTTTCTAATCACTCATCCGTTATTTATCCCTATCTTAATTTGTTCTTGGCTGAAAGGGCGAACAACTTTGGTGTGACGAAATTCAAACCCGTGATCATCAGATTACATACATCTCGAGCACCTTAACCATCTGGCTGAGCCTTTCTAGGTATTATGCAAGCGATGAACTGAAGTGTTATTTCAACAGAAGTAACAACATTATCTCGAATTATAACCCAAGAATAATGCATTACCAACTTCAACAAACTCGTCATTTTAATTTACTTTATATTTTACAGAAAAAAATAAAGGGGTTAAGTGTGTTATACCAAAACGATTTTAAATATGCAGATCAGAAAATCACATAACGGTCAAATCCAATGTAAATTAGAGGTGGGACAGCATGTTAAGGATTACATTTTGGCATTGTTTAACTTTATGTAGATAGTGTATTGTTATCAATAACTAATTACTTTCCGAAAGAATATATACAGTGTTGCTTTCCAACGTAAAATGTTACACTCTTAACATACAGATGTTTTCACATTAAAAACTCAGAACTTCCAAAATGAGAATGTGTCTTATACTTTATTCTATTGTGAAACAAAGGAAAATAAATCAAGTTGCGACACAAGAACCATTCAGAAAAGGACTTACTACCAGTCGTGTTTGAGCTGTAGTAAGCACAGTTCGGCATTTTGTAACGGATTAAAATCCACAAACACAAAGTACAGTGGCAAAAATCTTTTATGTGCACCTGGAAATACTGTGCAACACAATCAAGAAAGATATTCAGAAGTGAAACAAGTTACATCTATAAAAGGTGCTTCCACTACATAGTTGTTCATTCATCGCATACCTCTAACAGCAGAGAATGAAACAGTGAAGTGGTAAATGCAATACCGATAGATTTTAGTGACTTGGACTGTTGAAATGGTGCTGGGAAATCATCATGACTGGGTTTTGTTACATGTACTATGAGTCTTTATTTTAATATAACAATCAGTTTCTGAATTCAAAATCATTGTTTCAAAAAACATCAAATCACACCGAGGTTATATGGACCAACGTGATGAAACGTTAGAGCTGTCGCTACACAGAGAGTGTCAATCAGAAGTTACTTTTACAAGCAATATTTTGAATTCTATACTGAATTCTCTATGTCTAATGAATTATAATATTAAACAAGCATGCAATATTTACAAGATAGAAGCTTAACTTTATGATTATTGAAATATATATTAATATCTTTAAAATTCTGTACCCTTCTACAAAATATGAATCATTTAAATTTCAAATTTCTTGCATAAGAATTTGTATCACTGATATCATTTCAAGTCGCATCTCATTTACAGCTACTGTTTCAGTAGCAATATTTAAAGTTAAGTAAAATATAGTGTTTTAGTAACATAACTGAAAAGCTGCATCATAGTAGTGCGTATTGTTTCCGTAAAATCATTAGAGTGTTGCATCACAAGTTGCCTTAATCACCTAGCCATGCCGAGCCATTTTGAAAGGATGCAACAAGAGTCATCTATTGTGAATTGGTCAGATGAATTATGCGGCGCCACTGATCACGTGTGGAAAAACTTTAAATATAAAGTTTTCAGTATTCAAATTAACCATATTCCTTAGAGAAAGAAAGTTGGTTCACAAAGAGATTAAGTGATAAAATTAAAGAAAAGCATCACAAATGTAAGAAATTTAAATTGATTTGTACGACAAGAGATTCATAAGATTATAGGAGATAAAAAAATTGTGAACCAAGAAATTAGAACTTCGAAAAGGAAGTACAAGAAAAGACAGGCTGGAAATTAAAAATTGAACAGTAAGGGTTTCTTTAAGTACATTAAGGGTAAACAAAGTGAGAGAATGCAGATGGCGCCATTCAAGGATGAAAAAGAGAGGCTAGTGCATGATAATTATATGATGGCTGGGTTACTAAATTTTGTTTTTCTTCGATTTTCATTAACGAAGACTTAAGCAGTACTCCACGTTTTGAACAGTTGCTAAATAAACGAGTTTGAAAAAAATTGCTACATTATTTTTGAACTAGTTTAAAAAATTTAGAATATTAAAAAATGATAAGTATCATGAGCCAGATCACATTTCTCCAATGGTTTTGAAGGAGTATAAATATTGGATATATGAGCCATTTCAAACTATTTCCTGTCAGTTCTTAAGTAGTTGGTAGAAACCAAAGGATTGGAAGTTAGCTAAGGTAAATAGTCTTTTAAAGAGAGGTAATACAAATTGTCTCAGTAAATGTAGACCCATTTGTCTTTTATAGGTTGTGGGAAAATATTAGTAAATTATGTTAAAACATGCTTTGCAAAGCCGTTTAACAAAGTTCAGTATTGCATTGTATAGTACCCATGGTTCCACTGAGGAAAATCTTACGTTACAAATATTTTGATATTTTTTGAAAAGGTTACTGCTTATATAGATCAGAGTAAGGGTGTAGATTAGGTTTATATGGATTTGTCAGAAAGCATTTGCAAAGTTCCACATAAATGGCTGTGAAGAAACGTATCTCTGTTGGTGTAAGAGATAAGTAACTGGACAGAAGAGTGACCGGATGGAAGAGTTAGGTTGTTACAGATGGAGATTATTGAAGCTGGACTAATATTGTTACTAGGGTACCTAAGGGCTGGGTCTTAGGACCACCATAGCTACTGTATAAACTTTATTTGTTTACCTCCTTTCTTTAGCTCAGAGAGTAGAACTAATAAAGGGGACTGTATAACTGTTTTCATACAGTCGTTTCAGTTACAATGTAAAACATTTGATTTGTATATGATTTCAAATCCAATTCATTATTCAGGCAATTTTTCTTCCCCTGAAATGAAATAAAAAATTCTGATTTCCACAATATTAAATAGCGTCTAAACTGGTTTTATCTTGATATCTAGTAAGGAATCTGACAGACCAAATAATTAATTTCAAATACAATAACAGCAACTTCTATACGAGGTTAATTTTAATAATTACATCGTTGCGACCTTTTACCTCATCATCAATTAAACATTTTAATTATTGTATTTTATAACCGTTACCTTAGTTTCTGCAGGATTATGCTATGAAACATAATGTAGCTGTTTTTACATTATAAAAACAGTCTTTTTAATAAGAATGAAAATTATATTGTCAGAATAATTTTGTTTTCTCTACAATGAATTAACTTGCAAATAATAATCCTTTCATCTTGAAATATATTAATAATGTAGATGTTCACTGAAGGGTTCTCTAATGTGTTTTGTTTTAATAGTAGACAAAAACAAAATCACGAGTAACAAATATTTTTATTTCTCGCTTTTAAAGTTCATATGTCTTGCTCTTACAAAGTCCATAATTCTTCTCGTGATTCATGGCATGTGCACGCTTTACCAATGTCACGGCAGGACAAATTGCAATTTCAAGCGTCACTCATATGACATCATAGTAGAGTCTCCTGACTGAGTGACAAACAAACAACACACAGTGGCGCAATTGGTAAAACAGGTTATCTCTCTAGGTGGTCTTGGTCCTCTGTTATTGTAATAACACTCTCGAATAAGACTCTCGAATGGGGAAGTACCGTCGAAAGACTGCGAGCTTATCTAAGTCCATGGCAATTGCTTGCTTCAGTTCCCCGGGTGCAGAAATGTCTCCGATTTCAGACACATCTTCGATCTTACTTACACAGTCGTCCAGCAGGGGAAAGTTTGCGAAGTTATCATTCTCTGTTCGTTGTTTCCATAACGGTAGCTTTTTTTGAAAAGCATTCAGGTTTTCTTCCACTTCAATGATGTTGACTCCACTGCCATGTACGCCAAAATGAGAATGAACTCAGATTTTTCAAAGCAATCTACATGACAATGTTGGTGCTCTCGCAAAAACAGAGCTAATTCCATACGCATAGCAAAAACACGATTCAGCACCTTTCCCCGGGATAACCACCGAAAGTTAGAATGGTACAGAAGTACCTCGAATTCAGAGTCCATTTCATTACACAGCTATTTAAAGATGCAGTGCTTCAGGGCACTATTTCGCACAAAGTTCACACATTCCACTACAATTTGTAATACTTCTGCCAGTTTTGAAGGCAAAGTTTTTGTTGCCAACGCATGCTTGTGCAAAACACAGTGCGTTACAATGATGTGTGGTGCATCGGCTTTCACCAGCGCACCAAAACCAGAGATTCGTCCCAGCATGACTGGAGCTTCGTCCGAACAAACTGCAAAAACCATATCCTACAAAAGATCGCTGTCTCTGAAGAAGTCATCCACAAGTTTCTTCACGTCTGCTGCTTTAGTTGTTGTAAGAGGCTTACAAAATAAAAACAAATCTTCTTTTATCTCGTCGTTCTTCATATAGTGTACGACTGCAACAAGCTGGCTTAGATTGGAAACGTCGGTGGTCTCTTCGAGTTGAAGGTTGAATTTTGCAGAGCTTGAAATCAAATCTGCAACTACCTGAGCAAAGATGTCATCTATTCTGTAAATAAAGTAATAATAAAAGTACTGAGCAAATAAATGGCTTCTACCATAGAATACAGTCAACAGAGAATCTCTCTCATATGGGACAAATATGGTATCGCACGAATGTACTGATGAAACGTATTAAAAGATCAGCAGTACTGTTAAATTATGCAATCATTACTAACAACATAATTTCAATCTTCCTTTGTCTCTACTGGTTACCTTCTTTTCTGCTATATTCTATAATGTTACACTTGCATAGAACAAATTATGGTGTAAAAGTGTCATTTGGTCTTTAAAAGCTATTCCTCCTGATAGCACAATCCCTCTACTTTAAGATACAAATTGTAACTAAAACATATAAACGACTAGTATGGATTAAGAAAATTCTACGTATAGGAGGGAACAATATTTGGACCTTCTTCGGTCATCGTTAGGTTCACAAAGAAAGAAAGAAGTGACTGACCGATAGCGGACCACATGTTTGATTATATTTATTAATATGGGTATATTGCATTATTTTGTTCACTCCTCCACACAGAATTTTCTCAACCCATACCAGCCGTTTTCACATACATGTTTTTATCTACAAGTGGGTTTTCTCATCATCATAAAATTGTAACTAAATTATAACGTGCAAAACTTCTTATATCATTACATATACTATCACTAGTTAAAAAGGTCATTAATTTATTTACTCAATTTACTGTTAAAAGTTTAATCTAAACCAATCACTTCAGGTAAAACATCTTTTTCCATACTTCAATTTCATATTACTTGTCATCATTGCGCAGTCATTACTTAGTCCCTAAACTTTTAAAAGTATATAGTAAATAGGTAAATTATCCAGCTTTTTACTTTGATTAATCGACATATTCTAGAAGACCCTTAAATTGTGAAGTTATCATTAATACTATTAACCGTAATTATTAAGCATAAAAGCATGAACACAGAGGCTTGAAACTAACTTGATGTGTACGCACACTACGACGTAAGTACATTAAGCCTGCTTTATATACTAGTGATTAGGCCTAGCTTCGCTAGCACGTTATAGTAGTTAACCAATAAACAAATATGCTAGGATGATATTTTTATATTTGTCTTTCAAAACATGATTTTTAAGCAGATTTCGAATTGTGTAAACAATAACACAAATTTTATTGAAACATATAGCGCTATCAAAAGAACACTTACGCGTTACTCAGATAAAGTTCTTTAATCAATATCACTTTCCGATAGGTTCCCTATTGGAAAAGTTTAATACTTCACGCAAGCCCCCTCGTATATATATGTGTTTCTCTAATGCTTCATATTTAAAGAGAAAATTAATCAATTGTTTCTTGAAATAAAACATTTCTAGCCACTTTATTTTTTTATTTATTTGTAGTCAAGAAGTTGCCAAAGACAGCTGTCAAAATTGAGAAAATGGAATTAATATATGTTTGATACTTCTCTGACGTTAACAAAAGTCAGGTGAGAGAAATCATGGTGGTTAAGATGCTCGACTTCGAGAGTCGCGGGTTCGAATCCCCATCACGCCAAACATGTTAGCCCTTTCAACTGTGAGGGCGTTATAATATTACAGTCAATCCCACTATTCGTTGGTAAGATAGTAACTCAAGAGTTGGCGGTGGGTGATGATGACTAGCTGCATTCCCTTTCATCTTACTCTGTTAAATTGGGGACAGCTAGTGCAAATAGCTCTCGTGTAGCTTTGCACGGAATTCAGAAACAAACAAAGAGATTAGTTTCTATAGATTTTATCTTAACCTGCTATGATTAGGAAGGTCTCATGGAATATTTTCTTAATAATTTTAATACTTGTAACATATTATTTGACGATTTAATTTTAAGAACTTAAACTTTTAATTCTAAGTATTTTTATTGAGTAAAGATTTAATAAAAGTAAAGAAGAAGTAAATCCTTTTATAAATACTTAAATAAAAACAACTGGATCATGATTTCAGAATTAATTAATTGAATTTTAACAATTCACTTCTTTAACTAAGTGAGATGACTTATATGTCTTTATGGTAGTCTCTGGCCTGATATCTAGTCCGAGCGCTTCATTAGGTGCAATTCGGGTTTTAAAATATGAAATATATCATAATAAGGATAGTATATAATAAACCAATCAAAACATTATACAACACTTACAGCAAAGAACAATACTTTGAACGTTCCAACCCATTTCTTTCCGATACACATATACTAGTCTTTACCTGTTTATTTATTTTATTTAATGTGTCACATCGACTCATATTGTATTTTATTATTTTATCATTTCCTCTAATTGTAAACGAACCCGATATCCATCATACACCACATGAGATATGGGAGACAAATACCCTAATTAGTATAATTAAAGAGGTAAACCACCATTAATTACCAATAAATCACTTTCAACAACTGAAAGTACCGTACATTTAGAACTACAATGGAAATTAACCATGCACAAAATTTATCTAGTCTTCAGAATAACAAAAAGTTCATGGATATAGCTTTTGCAGGGACCGGATTTGAGATTTATTGCAGGTGGGATAAAAAGTCTTGACTCTGGTCTCAAGAAAGTTAAATATAAAGCTAGATAATCAGTCATAGTATTCTATTTCTCCGTTTTGATTTTATATAAGCTGGAAACTATTGTGATAGGGAATTGAAGTTATGATACGAATAATAAGCTAAACTGGAGTAAGAGAAAAATATAAGATAAAGCAAAAAAATTATGAAATTACGTATATATATTAAGTATATTTAACAATACGTAATTCTCTTCTAAATTCGGAAAACAAAATGTTTTAAGGAAACAAGATGATATGACAAGTAAATTATCGATGCAAGTGAAAAGTAAAAGAAAAATTTAACCTCCGAAACGCAAACAATCAGCAGATATGCAACTGCATAGAGCCAGCTATTCTAGGGCTGAGGGCTCTCCCAAAGAACACATTTTAGTTGTACCAGCTCACTATAATCCATCGGCGATAAGTGTTGTAAGCATTATTTAACATTTGGAAATTAGGTACTGGTAATTACAGATTGACCAATGGACACACTGGGAAAATGTCGGCGCCTTGGAAAGTCACATAAAAAATACACTAATGTACTCTTTGATAGATTGTTTAGGCAAAGTATTCATTATGTAACTTTGCTGAATGGACGGCTACAAAGTTTCAACATTAATGTACTGTCAGTACAATATATAGAAATAATAAGTCGTCTATTGTCATCACGTTAACTTTTAAATTAATATGTGTGTTAATTCTTCTGATAATGATGTGCATCGAAAAGTGTTTACTTATCAACATTTCTATTGAAGTCTCTTTTCTATCTTCTGAAGGACTCATCGGTATTTTCAGACTTTCTGTTCGCACGAACTATGTAAGATTAGTAATTTAAAGTCAAATTACATTTACTTCTGAATTATGTATCTTTGTTATTTTATACCATATTTATGGTTCCTCTTTAGATTTCTCCCAGTAGAATTTTAGAGTCCAATCAGTCTCTGAGTGGTAGTTTTGTCTCGCAGTATACCTTATGTTACTGTAAAAAATGCTGATTCATCAACAACACGTTGTAATACGAGACTGTACTGTGTTTTCTACTCCCTTAGTTAACCTGCACATCTTTTTGTATTTTTGTATTTTCATCGTTTTCCTTTTGGACACATTAAGATGTTTAAATAAGTTATTCAACTTTCTCTTTCACTAGAAGCATGTTCAAGTTGATTGCTTGAGCGGTCAAAGAACTTCTAAGTATATATTGTTTCATGAAATAGTTACATTGTATCCATCTTGATTTTAAGTTTGCGGGATACCTTGTAGTTTTCACATATAAAACACGATGCCATTCTTAAATTATTAATTGCAAGGAGAACGTTGCTTATTTATACAATTCTGGAATTTCAAGAATAATGTTTTCCTAATGAGGAGCAGTTGAATCTTTTCGAGCCATAGCCTGCTTGTGTCTTCCTTGTTTCTTCCTGTTCCTGTACTTATTGTTTGCGCTTTTTTTCTTGCGACTTTGGTGACTGTGTTTACTTCAGTGAATAAGCTGCTTTATTTTCAATTTGACTTTCCTTATCTTTTGCATTCCATGTGACACAAACTACTGTGCACTTTTTTCACAATAAGTTTACTAACGTTTCGATTTGCGGAGTTGAGGCTAATGTATACAAGTGTATATTTCCATATTTCAAGAGAATATTAATACTTAAAAGTTAAGTAAAACAAAACAAACATTATAACTTCACAATTGTTGCGTTTTGTAAAATGTGTAATAAATTACAATATTTTATCAGTAATGTTGAAATACTGATACAAAAATTAATAGTTAATGTGTTTAATAAAAAAAAACTTTAAATAAAATTATTCAACTATTCTGTAATAAATATAAGAATGTATTAAATAAATTATTATTTATTCTTATTATGCCTCTCGATTCCATGACCTAGGGCCGCAATCGCTTGCGGATTGATTAACAGGCTGGTTTTTTAAGTGAGTAAATTGTTAGCCTACTGCACAACCCCCAACCAGGAGGGTGGAGGAGAAACCTGAGCCGTCCCTAATTTAGCAGTGTAAGACTAGAGGGAAGGAAGCTAGTCATCACCACCCACCGCCAGCTCTTGGGTTACTCTTTTACAAACGAATAGCGGGATTGACCGTCACATTATAACGCCCCACGGCTGAAAGGTCGAGCATGTTTGTTGCGACCGGGATTCGAACCCATGGATTAGAAGTCGAACGCCTAACGCGCTCGGCCATGCCGGAAACATTAAATAAACACAGACAAATAAAATTTAAAAACTTTACTAAAAATTTCAGGTAACTATTTTTAGTTGCGAATAAGGTCTTTCAACAGCTTAACACTACTTTATACGGATGAACACATTACCGCAAATAAAGACTTGTGTAGAGTTTGAAAATTAATAGTTAACAGCATATTTAATGGGTGGCGGTTGTGTGTTATGCTAGGCAACTTAGATAAGTCGTTGGGACCATTCATACTGGTATAATTCGTTTATTGGGTTACCAATGTAGAGCCTTTCAACCATTATAAAGTCTGGAATGCTAACTTCAAGAAGTAAGTATACTTATCCACATATGATAGTATCTTATTCTTATTAATTTTTCCTTCTTATTCTTTACTTTGTAGAAAAGTCACCTTCCCGCAACGGTCTGCAGGCAGTGAAGGGCGATATAGATGTGGGACATTGTGGGCTTGAGCACCCACATCTCGCTCTCCTAAGTTCTATTTCTATTATTTTTATTTACTTCTTTGTATGAAGCTGCTGAATGAAGATTAAGACTGAAAGAAGGTGTATCCCCACTCCAATGTGAGTCCTTCTTCCCCATTCACCTCCGAAACTTAGGGTAAATTCTATATTCTATAATATTATAGTCTGTACCTTCGGATCCTTTCAATTTGTGTAGCTATTTTTGTTTCGGCTTCTCGTTGGTTTAAAAGCATTTTTAGAATTTGCTCTTTTACCTCTGTTAACATAACTATATTAGAAATTGTTAATGAAGATACCAATAGACTTCAACGAGAAAACTTCTACATTTGGAAACAAATAACATTATAATTTTCTGGAATAAACCAAGATTTTAATATCTCTACTGATTTGGATTTGAGTAAGAAATACCGTGTTGCTATTTGTTTCTTTATAGATAGCCTCTTCATAAAAATAAGAAAATTTGAGAGAAAATGGGCTGATTTTTCAGAATTTTATAGTAATTTAGATAATGTATCTCAAGATGGCTGGGTCAACAAGACAATCAACAATAAACAAAGATAATAAATCCCAATATACAACAAACTACAAATCCTTTCACTGTGCTTACCATATAGTCCTCATATCAGTGAAAAATAACCAATATTTGGAAAAAAAACGTGTAACCAACCACAATATTCCAGCAAACATCAAATTTATTCAAAAGCCAGACATAAAACTAAAGTCCATACTATATAAAAACCACAGTGACAAACACAACACTAACATTATTTATAAAATACAATGCAATAACTGCCATGACTTCTATATCGGAGAAACAAGTAGAAAAATGGAAACCAGATTCATAGAACATACACACTAAAAAATAACATCTTCACAGGTTTTTGAACTCGGCATATCAAATAAGCACAAGGTAACCATAGAAAACACCCAGATACTAAGCAGGGGAACAAATATAAATAAACGCAAAATCAGAGAAGCTCTACTTATACAAGAACTAAACCGAAATAAAACCAATATAAAGAAACACCTTTATACCTATACCAAATAATAACCTAACGTATAACTGAAGGCCCAACATGGCCAGGTGGTTAAGGCATTCGACTCGTAATTTGAGGGTGGTGTGTTGGAATTGCTATCTCACAAAAGATGATCATCCTTTCAGCCGTGAGGGCGTTATTATATGACAGTCACTTCCACTATTCTTTGGTAAAAGAAATTAATTTATTTATTGATACTCTTCATAAGCATATTTTTACTGAGAATTTGAAAATTATAAAAAATAAAATAGTACGTGAAATACCCAAAAAAGGATCTAAATACCGAATAACTACAAAATGTAATAAAATCCTTTTTTAAAATCTATTGAAAAATATTGTTGAATATATTTTAAAACTTCACTATATTACATTTTATCCACCTAGATTGTTTCTGGGATGGAAGTTGTATGTACTTAAAATATAAAATTTAAATTATCCCGTATAAACTTAAAGAAATACTATACAGATTTATCGTTTCCTCACCTAAAAAATAAAATCAAGAATTGTAATAAAAATTTTATAATTTCCATTTTTGTGACTGTAATTTTGGTATTATTTGTGAAAAAATTATGCATTAATTATAATAAAAGAAATTAATAGTACACAACCATTTAAAACTTTATCCTAAGCACAATTCTTATACAGATTTACCTTTCTATATGTTATTCTTAAACTCCATAAATCTCCAATTAAATTTATATTTATTCGTAATTTAATGAAAACAATTCTTAAGCAATGGGATATTTTATTAAATAAATTACTTAATATTTTATCTGATGAAATTAAAAATATGCGATAATTAGAAAAACACATACTTTTTGAATAATAAAAAATAATCAACTTATTTTTGGATATCTAGGAGGTTGTAAACCAATAAATAATATTCAGACATATGGTTTCACCACATTGTACACCACAATTCCATCTAAAGATTTAACTTTTCGTTAAAATTCATTGATAGAACAGTTTTATTATCCTTTTAGAAAACTGGAAGAAAGAAAATTTCTCCTCAAAAACATTAAAGATTTATTAAATTTCTGCATTTACAATAATTATATATTTTTTCAATAACCATGTTTTGAACAAGTAATAGGACTTACATTGGGAGATAACTATTCTTCTTGTTACACAAATTTATATCTTTACTTTTATGAGAACAGGTTTACTATTTATTATTTAGATTTAGAAATAAAAATAAAAATATCAGTATAAATATCTTTGATAAAAGACAATATTTTGCTCTTCCAATATATGGTTTACCCTCTTTTAATAGTAGTGTACCATACCCTATTATAACTTCACAATTATTCAGATGTTGTAAAATTTGTAATAAATGACAATATTTTGTCACTAATATTCAAATTCTGATACAAATATTAATATTAAATAGATTTAATAAAGACACTTTAAATAAAATTATTAAACTATTCTGTAATGAATATAAAAATGTATTAAATAAATATATACAAATAAAAATGAAATAAATTTTTACCAAAAATATCAGGTAACTATTTTTTGCTGTGAATAAGGTCTTTTATTAACTTGACACTGCTTTATGCGGATGAACACCTTATCGCATATAAAGACTTGTTTAGAGTTTAAAAATTGATAGTTGCGGCATCTGCTTTAAAGGTGTTATACGCGTTAGTTTAGGAAGGCGGGTGGAGTTATTCATGTTGGAATACTTCGTTTATGGAATTACTGACTTTTCTTTTTATTATAATGGGGGTTGGGATGTTAACTTTAAGAGGTAAGTCCACTTAACTTAATTTCACCTAAATTGTAGTACCTCTACTCTTATTTATTTGTTTCTTTATTTTGGAAAGCAGTCGTATTCTCGTAACTATTTGCAGGTCATGACTTTTGCAACTGCTTAAAGTAGTCAATGGCTGAACAGGAGCCTTGATTAGCTGTCTTATTTCGTTGAAATTTCCACTTTCTGTTTAGTTGTGGTTCTCCAAGCTGCTCCACATTTTTCATTTCCAATACTATTAATTAAAGAAAACTTCTATTTCGGGAAATAATAAATCCCCAATGAGAATATATATTTAGAAATACTCAACTCTGTAGTAAAAGGTTATTTTTTGCCCCTTGAATGTTTAGGAAGGAAGATTAAAGCTTTGAGCTATGAAATTTGAGGATTGATTTTTCTTTTTCCCATAATAAATATAACCCATCATAACTTTTCTTTTAAATTTTTTTCAGTATCTCCTAACTGACAAAATATGTAATGTCGGTAACAATTTCATTAATTCACAAAACCCTACTTGACCTCTTGACATTTATTAGAAAGATGTATTTTTAGACTTTCTGATTAGATAACCAAGTATTTGGTTTTATTTTGGTAACTTGCCAGAGTAAATTCCACAAATATACCTTCTGAAAGAAACTGTGGTACATTACTGGCTTCAATAAAACTTCTCCATCAATATCTTGTTCTTATGCTGTGCGTTCATGAAAAGACTTCCTTCCAGTAGTGTACCAAATGTTGCAACCATAATAATTTAATTTAATTTGGATATTAAGTCCAATTATACTTGAAACGTGAATATGATTTGAGGAGGATTGTTTCGCTCATTCCTGGTTTTCAATGTGATTGCCACTTCAATGACATATATTTTATTGAATAGAGTATTTGAGTCATTCTCAACTAGGCTGTGACAATCATCCCGTGACAGAATTTAAAAGCAACATTTTACTCGCACTTCTCAAAAGGAATCAATGTACAACCTTTACCATTCAAGTTTCAAATGAACTACAAATTGAGAGTAACTTTTTCTTTTAATTTAGTCTGAAGCTATTAAGAAGTAGTGCTGTGGTTCTTAACCTTATTGGAGCTACTGAACCCCGGAAGTTTCGTACTTGCATTCACTGAATCCTTCGTAATTGGAAAACTAAAATCATTTTCAAATTCAAAACAAGTGCATATTATATTAGTGCACAAAATGAACTATGCATCAGTTGCACACTATCACTGTGTTCAAAGAACAAAACCAACAAAATGTGAATTTCGCACAAAAACAAAAACGTAACTCAATGAATATTTAGTGCAAATCGATGTGACTTTTGCTGTTGCCTTTCAGAGACAAGTTCAGAAATGCAGGACTTAACCTTGGCAAGTGCCACTCTCATCATTTTCGCAACAAAGTCTGTTCCTTTTCTTCATTTTTGTCTATAAACATCGAAAAGAATTGCTTGCCAAGATACGTTATAATAAACGGTATGAGTATCTTAAGCAATGAGAGGGTACACTACAATTTGGTGACACTAAAACGTTGAGAGCGTTGTTCTTCTAAAAAGTTGCTGTTGAACCTCGCTCTGCGGAGGTTCAACGATTTCGTCGAGGTATGAAGAACTGACCCCTCGGTGTGGATTCCTGTACGTGGTGAGGGGACCTCCCAGGGAAGGTTCTGTTCTGTCTGGGTACCTTCTCTGGTATCTAAACATCCACCCACGTGTTTGCCGTGCGTGGCGACCCGTGAAGGGGAGTAGAGGATCCTGGTGGTTGAGGGGTCCAACCCTAACACACCACTTTGTCCTCGAATTCCTGTAGACGGGCGGCCTTTGGGTGGCCCCCTTGGGCTAGAGTCAACCAAGTACCAGTGTTGGAAGTTCTCAACGGGTGTTGTGGACATTGTGCCTGATGCTGGTGTTTGGGTATAGTGTTCACGAAACCCTGGCGTTGCTGCATTGTCCTTGCATGACTTTTGTAGTACGTCCCCTTGTAGGGCTCTATGGTGGGTGGGGTCAGTGGGTACCGAAATTTTTCCTTTTTCCTATGGATCCTCCAAAAAATTTAAATAAAATTGTAAAAAAAAAAAAACAGTCAATGAGTAAGCGACCACGTCTTGAAGACTCTGAACAGTAATCTTCAACATCAGTAACACACGTACCTCATTTTCTTATATTACATTCTCTTTCGGAAAAACTTTAGGGCAAATGTCCCCCTTTTTTATTCAGAAGGGACTAGAGGGACTAGCTGGCTCTCCAAAGTCAGTAAAGAAGCTTCGATCTGTATACATATTGGTTGAAACATCGAAACCCCAACACAGTGAACTCCTCTTGAATTCAAAGGCAATTGGGGATATTCCTATTGAGGTTACACTTCATGCTACTTTGAATTTTTCACGAGGATTTATTGTTGAGAGGGATTTGAAGAACGTTCCCGAGTCAGAGATTCTCGCTGGTCTCTCCACTCAAGGAGTTTCTGCAGTGAGGCGCATCTCCACTCGCAAAGATGGAGTTACACTGCCAACAAATACTCTCGTTTCAACATTTACTTCACCACGTGCACCTGCCACCATCAAGGCAGGTTATCTCATTTGCAGGGTTCGGCCATACATTCCAAACCCTCTTCGATGTTTCCAATGTCAGAGATTCGGCCACTCAAAGACATCATATCGTGGTTCCCTGACATGTACTCGTTGTGGTGGCAATGACCACGATGCCTATGAAGGTGACATGGACCCACATTGCGTCAACTGCAATGGTCCTCACCCCTCCTACTTTCATTCTTGCCCAAACTTGTTGGAGGGAAAAGAGGTGCAGCGTTTGAAAACGACACATAACATTAGTTATCCTGAGGCTCTGAAATTGCTGCCCACCACTCCATCTCGGATATATGCTGCTGCACTTCATTCCACAACTACAGTGGGAGTGCAGACAGATTTCTCTGTGCATCCAAGAAAATCGTTTTCAACACAAATGAAAAGCCTTTTGACCTCCGTGGTTAAAGGTTGATGAATCGACTTCCACACCCATCTCTGTTCCTCCCATACCTTCTAACAAACCTCAAGATCCACGTCCTTCAGTTTCAAATACAGGCATTTCTTCTGATACATCTTTTTCTCCCACCCGAAGAGGCAAAACAATAATTCGTTCGCATCCTCAGTCACTAGACTCCCCTTCCAATAACAAAAAGCTGCCCGCTCGACCCAGGGCAGGATCCATGGAGGTTGATAGACCTCCTCCGACTAAAGACAGTAAAGAAAAAGGACGTGGTCGTAAACAGAAGGGTTCTCCAGCCACTTCACCTACCCGTTCTTAAAAATGGCCCCCTTGATACAATGGAACTGTCGAGGTTTACGTTCTAATCTGGATGATATCAAAACACTGATTGCTTCCCACCATCCTGTATGTCTTCTTACAACAAACATTTCTGAAACCTACTGATACAGTCTCCATTCGGCAGTTTTCTCTGTACAGAAATGACAGGCTGTGTGATGGTCGAGTACATGGAGGGGTGGCACTGTTGGTTGATCAGCATGTGCCCACCTTTTCTTTGTCACTCAACACACCCTTGGAGGCCGTAGCCATCCGTGTTTCCTGGGGTCAAACCATCACTGTTTGTTCTCTGTACCTGTCCCCTGGAGAGACATATGATCAATCAGACCTTGATGCTCTCGTTGAACGGTTGCCGTCTCCATTTCTTATCCTGGGGGATTTTAATGGACATCATCCCTTTTGGGGAAGTGCTATTATTGATGGGAGGGATCGATCTGTAGAGCGTATGCTCTCTGATCACAATCTTTCTCTTTTCAATACTGGTTCTTCCACTTATTTTTATGCCACCTAGTCAGTTCTTTACAGCTATTGATCTCTCGGTTTGCTCCTCTTCATTATTCTCCCATTTTTCATGGAGGGTTGACAGTAATCCACTAGGCAGTGATCATTTTCCGATCCTTTTCAGAGAGACTGGCCATGGTCGATGCCACCTACCCGCGTGAGACGGTGGAAGTTAGATCAAGCAGACTGGTCCACTTTCACTGCTCTCGCAGAACTTGATCCTGCCATCGTAAATCGGCCATCAATAGACTGTTTAGCAGCGGTCACTGGCTGTATTATACAAGCAACTGCTCAGTATATTAATTTCGCACTTTTACTACCTTACCTTTTAGTACTGGCCATATTGACTCGTAACCTGGAACCAGGACTGGAAAGACTAACTTCAGGTGACTGACGGTGGTTTTTATACTTACCTGTTAGTCTTCCTGGCGGGTAATGATCATTACCATTCTGCTACAGGTAGTCCTTAACAACTTTGTTGACTGGATGTCAACATTGGTTTTTACGCCATTTTTTGTTTTAATTGCCGTTTTGTTTTTACCTTCAATTACTTTTACAAATTTTACTCTTTACTTGACTTTTATCTTTGTACTGGACATTTGGCTACTCATTATTATGATTTTGCTATGTCTTTTAAAACTTATATTATTTGACATTTTGATAATAGCTGCTATGACACATAACCAGGACTGGAAAGGCAAACTTCAGGTGATTGACGGTGGTTCTTGAACTTACCTGTTAGTTTTCCTGGCGGGTTATGATCATTACCATTTTGCTAGAGTAAATACCTTACAACTTCTTTATACTCTGCTTTCTCTCTTAACGTTGTAGACTAGGTGTCAACATTGATTTTATACTTTTTTTTGTTTTACCTTCATTTCCTTTTATGTCTTTTACTACATTTACTTTATTTTTACATTTTTTACCGGATGTTTGGCGCAGATAGCCTCGCTGCTTTGTGCTAAAACACTAAATCAATCGATAAGAACTGACGTATGCTGTCGCAATACTAAACGTGAAGAGCTGTCTCATCTATGCTGGATATGACTTTCTGGTGGGGAAGTATCCGCAGAGTTATTCTCTCTTCATTGTTTCCATAACGATAGCTATTTTTGAAAAGTCTTCAGGTTTTCTTCCGTTTCGACGAGGTTGACTCCACTGCCCTGCATATGTTGATTCAGAGCATTGAAGATATCGGCTATGTACGCCAAAATGAGAATGAACTATGAGTTTTCCGCATGACAGTGTTGGTGCTCTGGCGAAAACGGAGCTAATTCCACATGCATGGCAAAAACGCAATTCAGCACCTTCCCGGGAATTACCACCAAACGTTAGAATAATATACAAGTACCTCGAATTCGGACCCCATTTCATTACATAGCTCTTTGAAGATGCAGTGCTTCAGGGCACTATTTCGCACAAAGTTCATACATTCCACTACCATTTTTAATACTTCTGCCAATTTCGAAGGTAAGGTTTTAGTTTCCAACGCATGCTTGTGCAGAACAATGAGTTAGATTGATGTGTGGTACATCGACTTTCACCAGCTCACTAAAACCAGTTTCGTCCCAGCATGACTGGAGCTCCGTTCGAACAAACTACAGACCATATCCCACGAAAGATCATTTTCAGATGTCATGCACAAGGTTTTTCACGTCGGCTGCCTTTCTTGTTGCAAAAGGCTTACTAAATAAATCTATCTCGTCGTTCTTCACGTAGCGTACGAATACAACAAGCTGGCTTAGATTGGAAACGTCGGTGGTCTCGTCGAGTTGAAGGCTGACTTTTGCTGGGCTTGTAATCAGATCTGCAACTACTTGAGCCAAGATGTCATCGTTCATGTCATTTATTCTGCTGCTGACGGTGTTATTTGAAAGAGAAATTTGGGATAACTTATTTTCAGCAGTTTTTCCCAGCATGATATTCACTATCTTTTAACGCAGCTGGTTTTACGAGTGCTTCACCAATGGTGTGTGGTTTGCCCTGCTTTGTAATCAAGTACTCAACTTTGCACGATGTTGTGAGAACAGATGGGTACAAAGCCGAGAACAGGCAAAGTATCCTTTTCATCGAACCTGGCTCTTTACTTTGAATTCAGCAAGCGTTGTGTTCTTGTATTTCCAATCTCCATGCAGCTTTAGGGAGTATTCTTAGTTTTGCTGGTGCTGCACTAAAATTGCTTAACTTGGCATTGCAAATCATACATTGAGGACGCCGACTCCAATCATGTTCTGTTATATATGTGAATCTATATTGTACGTATTCGTCCGACCACTTTCAGATTTTGCTCGACATAGTTAGTAGAAAGGGATTGAAAGGTTAGGAACAAAATCGCAAATGACGAACGATTACTTCTGTCACAAGTCAACTGCTTAGCGCATGAAGTTCTCTGCAGTACAGATATTAAGGCCACTGTGTGTGTGTGTGTGTGTGTCTCTTGACCGCCGCCGAACCCCTTGGGTTCGGGTGAACATATTTTAAAAACCACTGAAGTAGTGTCTTTGCAATATTTCATTTTGCTGTTACTTTGGTTTTCATTACGAAGTTTGTAGAATATAATAAATAAACTTGGAATGTTATGCCAATAATCACCAAAATAACTAAAACTTGCATGCCAGAAGAGTTGTCAGTTCAAAATGAAATGCCTATTTCTATGTTTTTGTATATGTGGGCTTAGATAAATAACTATGGTGATAAAAGCTTAATGCTGTTTATTCCAAGTCCATACTGCTTCATTGCTTGCAGACATCTGATATCTTGGAAAGAAAAGACCAAATGTAGACTATGCCGGAAAATACTGCCCTTGTAAACTTGTAGCCATTAATATAAGGATGTTCAGATCTCTTTCTAGATGGCTGTACTCAAACTTGAACTTTGGAGCCTTGTGGTGGTATGAAAACAAATTATGTACATCATTAAGACTACTTGCATTCTATTTATTTAATGGGAGACCTTGGTTAATGAAAACAAAATTATAAGGGCCATAAAAAAGCTTGTAAGGTTTCTTAATTTGTTGTAATTTTGCTACTTTACCTAAAATCTAACCTGAAAGATAGGTTGAATGTTTAATGGGACATTGTTCAAAAAACCTTTAGTTATTTATCTGATAACAAATATACCAACTAACTTGCTATCAATTACTTTCATATTTCCTTCAAATGTTTCCTTTTAAAATAGTGACTGCACTTGCATATCCCTGACTTTATCGTTTCAATGCAGAGGTTAAACAATTGATGTCAAAGTATTACATTTATGTATATACTTGGAATTTTCACAAGAGCCTGGCTAACCTTGACCACCCTTGAATAATACTGTAATCTCTTAAATATTTTCCTCAATGCTTTTAAATACACCATAGTATATTGTTTGTCCTTTCCTGGCTTGGACCTGCAGTCTAGTCTTTTGAAATCTGCAGGAGTACCTAGATCTTTTGTACAGTGTAATTCATGTTTTAGTACTAGATATTAATTAAGTAATTATGAAATGTTGTTTTTTCTATGAAGGATAGTCTATAAATGTTTATCCCTATTCCCCTCTAACTAATACAAGCTGGTAATACTGAGATTATAAGAATTCCAAATTCTTGATAGTTGCAAATACTTCAATAAATCTATTGTTACCCTTTTTCTTTACTTAGCTGTATTCCATATTTTAATTGCTGTATTCTGGTAAGTATGGTTAAGTGTATCCTAATACTGTTTTAAACTTGTAATTCAAAATATCAATTGCATGGCATTTCAATACCATATACTTCAGTGTTTAATATCTGGTAGATAAGATTCAAATTTCAAGACAAATTTAAAATATGAACAACACAGCAGTACTAATTCATACATATGTTTACTTTAACGTTATGTTTTGGGTATCATATAATGCAAAGTCGAAAAGTAACTCTTAATTTTTTTTGAATTTGTACAAAGTTATAAGAGCATCTGTGCTTGCCATCTCCCTCTTTTAATGTTACAAATTGTTTGTTCTATGTACTACTGCAATCTCCACCTTCCTGACAAAAAAAAATTAAACATCCTATTGGAAATAAAAATACTAAACATAGAACCATTTTTCCTTCACTGTTACATATATTTGACCAAAATTTTGTTGAATACTGTGTAAAATTACTTAGATAAATTGTATAATGTATTGAGAATTAGTATCTCTTTTCTTATAATATACATTTGTGCTTCTACCTTGCAAATGAAATATTTTTGGGAGTCCGTGTTTATGTATTGCTAGCATACTAACATGTCATATTTTTTGTTTCTGAATAATTCATTACAAAACATTCATTCCTTGCCAATCCCCCCAACTGACACGCGACATTTTACACTCAACATTAATGGAACTTGGACAATAATTAATTACGTACCTGGTGTGAATGCACATGTTAACACAATGATCTATTATGTCCACTCTCATCAGCTGTGAGCAGTTTGAGCATAAACAGCAAAGTAAATTGCAGAGAAAATCTTTTGGAGCACTCTCTTTAGGCCTTATGTAAAAATAACAAACATGTTTTAATATTTTAAATATTTTGTGGAAACAAGTTTCACTTTGCATTTTCTATAATTTTAAATGAAGAAACATAATCTGCAGTTATATAGAGTATTTCTTACTCCTTTAGAATACCAAACCTATTATTCAAAAAATAACTCTAAGCAAGTGATTAGCAATGAGTAAAATGAAAAATGTTTTGTTAAAACCATTACTAAAGAATTAGTTAAATACACTGCACAATGTATACCATACTAGTTTAACTTTTTAGTGAATTAAGTACCAAACATAACCCATTAACAAGGAGAGGACCATTGTTTTTCTTTTTGTACATAATTTGAGAAGGGTACCTTAAGTCTTAAATACAAGCTCGCTGGCAACTCCTACCAACGAACATTAGATCCTGATACAGCCAATTATCTTTCTACTTGTAAATGGATTTTTACTATCTCTAAAGGATCAGTGAACGTGACCTGAGCCACCAGCCTGAAATAGAAAGTACTATTTCAATTCTCTCGGTCAATAATTTCTAAAATGAACCACTTAAAATTGCTTTTAATGAAAATATTACTCGTTTCAAAGTGTGCATCTTTTTTTTTGTTTGTGGGGGTGTTGTAGGGATAAAGAAAGTAGAATTTGAAGGTTTTGAGTTGCAAAAGACAACTGCTCTTCTGAATGAGTAAAATAGGTGATACACTATTATGAACTATTTAGTTTTATAAACTTATAGATGATAAAATGTGCCTGAAGTCTTAAGGCTTAACTTGTATATAATATATTAAAAAAAAAAAAGCTTTCACTTCTAGTGAAATTACATAACAGTAACAGTACTCTTAAAATACATTGCAATACTTTAGTATATTAAATGTTCTTCTGAATGTGCATCTCTTACATTAAATGCACAACTTCTTAGTTTAGACCTAAGATAAACTTATTCAGAACTTGCACAACCACCTACTAGGATTTCCCCACCCCCCCACCCCAACTGGGATACTTCCAGATTCGGTCACAACTTTGTCACGTACAGTCATTTACCTAAAAAAACAAAAAAAAAACCTATGCAAATGAAACAAGCTTAAATAGTGATATAATTATGACTGCTTAAAATTAATGGAAAGTGCAATTTTTATCATTGTAAGCCCTCAGACGTACTAATGAGAGGCTACCATAATGAAATGGTAAAGATGACCTTCACTTTTATGCTGAAAATATGGCTTTTCAGTGCTAGGATTCAAAAAATTTTAACAACCGGTTCTCTCGCTTTACACACACCCATTTATTCGCAAAACCAAATAACCGAAATCTTGCTAAAATTTATTTAGCATGTTTGAAATATTTCCAAATTGCCACTTGATACAAGAAGCCGGCTTACAAGTGAAAATGTGACAAACCTGATCACAATTAATTTGTCTTCCTATTGTTATGGTGGGTTAAGGCGTTCGACTCGTAATCTGAGGGTCGCGGGTTCGAATCTCCATCACACCAAACATACTCGCCTTTTCAGCCATGGGGGTGTTATAATATGAAGGTCAATTCCTTTAGTTGGTAAAAGAATAGCCCAAGAGTTGGCGGTAGGTGGTGATGACTAGCTGACTTCCCTCTAGTTTATTCCCTCTATTCTTATACTGCTAAATTAGGAACGACTAGCAAAGATAGCTCTCGAGTAGCTTTGCGCGAAATTCAAAAAACAAACCAAGAAGCGTCAGAAGCAACAGTCTTATCAATTTCTTTTCTTTTTCAAAGGTTCACTTACTTTGAGTATTTTAAATGCCTTAATGGCTCTTTTTAGTTTCTCAACTCCTGCTAAATTTAAATTTCAGACTTCAAGGGCATTACGAAGTAAAACTACTCGTAGTATAGCAATCATTATTGCGAAATTCTTTCTTCCAGTAAGTACTTGTTGCGAAGACGGCTAGCCATTCCTGAATATATTTCAGTAGAAAAATTTGTATAATGCTAGACAACCGTGCTAAAAAGCAAATGTTTGATCTCGGGCTGCAAGCAGACCATCTTGGTCCCAAAACTCTTCCAACCATCAGAATTTCTAGTCCAATTTCTTCAGAAACGTTGAAGTTCCATTTTGTTTTCTTTGATTGGCCAACGCTCGTGTAGATTTTATCTATGAACACTTTGAGATTATCTCGCCGATGTGAAAACAAGTGAATCACTCCAAACCAGTTGCAAACGGTGATAGAAGCAATGCAAAATTATATTAGAAAAATATTTAATTTCAGTACTTACCATTGACTTGCGACCAAGCATCACACTTCAACCATCTGAGCAGAATGTGACGAAATTATTTTTCAAATATCCACTATCAAATCCTGCTTCATGTATATTTTTAATTGATATGCATGTATAGTTTCATCCTGTTCTATCAACTCGACCAAATCGAGAAAAATTATTGGCGACAGATCAAAATTTTCAACCTTTTACAAATATAACTGGTTTACTGGATATTGTTGATGTTGAATTTTATTGTGCCTTCCATGAAAATTGTTCTTTTTTTTTTCTGAGAGCTGCTTGTCCAATGGTTTTGTTCCTTCCTGATGCTTCAACACTAATTCCTCCATTCCATCGATACGTGATTTCCTTTTCATATTTATGACGTCAAATTTGACGCAGTAATCCCAACTTCCTGTAAACAACCAGTTTACCATATTTTTCTTAATCTTCGGCCTGCCACTCGATGTGGATTTCTGTACATGGTGAGGGGGACCTGCCAGGGAAGGTTCTGTTCAGTGAGTTTACCTCCAATAGGACCTAACCATCGACCCACGTGTTTGCACTGTGTGGTGATCTGTAAACGGGAGGTGAGGATTCTAGTGGTTGAGTGGAATAACCCCAATGCACCATTTTGGCTTCAAACTCCTGTAGACGGTCAGCCTTGGGGTTGGCCCCTTGGCTCAAACAGTTGATACACTTGTGCTACAGTAAACCAGGTACCAGTGTTTGTTTTCAATAGGTGCTGTGGACATTTCTATCTGGGGTATAGAGCTCACGAAACCCTGGCGTTACTGCAGTGTCCTTGTTTCATATTGTAATTGTAGTTTATCCTCTCGTAGAGCTTCATGATGGGTAGGGTCAATGAGTGCCGAAATAATCTTTTTTTTCATTATGCATCCCCCAAATAAAGTGAGAAAACAGCCCGTAGGCAAACGACAGTCTTGAAGATTCTGAACAGCAATATTTAACATAGGTAATATTTGTACCTCATTTTCTTAATACGGTCTCTTTCAGACGAAAATTTAGGGCAAATGTCTCCTTCTTTCATTAAGGGACTAGAGGGGTTTGCTGGCTCTCCAAAGTCAATAAAGGAGCTTTGCTCTGGTGAAATATTGATGGAAACATCCACATCTCAACATAGTGAACTTCTCTTGCATTCAAAGGCGATTGGGGATATACCTATTGAGATTACACCTCATGCTACTTTGAATTCATCACGAAGAGTTATTGTTGAGAGGGATTTCAAGAACATCCCAGTCAGATTCTCGCTGGTTTCTCCACCCAAGGAGTTTCTGCAATAGGGCACATCTCTACTCGCAAGGAACAAATTGATGTCAACCAATGTCTTAATTCTGAAATTTACATCACCACGTCTACTTGCTACCATCACGGTACGTTATCTTAATTGCAGGGCACGACCATACATTCAAAACTCTTATTTCAATGTCAGTGGCTTAATCATTCAGAGACGTCATGTCGTTCCTTGACGTATGCTTGTTGCAGGGGCAAGGATCACAATGCCTAATGAGTAAAACGGACCATCATTGCATTAATTGCAATGGCTCTTACCCATTCTACTTTTTTGCCTTAAATGGTTGGGAGAAAAAGGTGCAGTATTTGAAAACGATTCAAAACATTACTTTCCCCGATACTCGAAAGTTGTCAAGCAGCTATGGGTCAAATATACAAGAACACCAAGCATTCTTCTTGTTTTCTCTTCTGCCACTTCAGGAGCAGATCGAGGTTCTATGTTTAAAAATATATCGTGCTCGTATTCGATCCAAACTCGACTATGGACCCCATTCGTCATCAAAGATTTTGCTCTGCGCTTGGCTATCTGCACTTCCCTACATCAGCTTTTACAATCTCATGAACTTTCTTTGCACCTCTGCCATTTGCAACTATCTTTACTATATGCTTCAAAACTTCGTTCCTTGCCAAAACAGCTCAGCTGCAGATGTGTTTTCCTTCCTCAGTGGGCCACACTTGTTAGAACAGACGATCGGTCACTGCTCTTTTTTCACCTTCATATCTAAGCACATTTGGATGAATTGATGTATCTTTTAGGACATCTGAGGAAAGCAGACGCTCCCGATTGGAAATACTGTTATTTGCTAAACATTCTTTTTGAACCTTCTTCGTTCCTATTTATACAGATGGTTGGAAATCTAGCGACTGTGTGGGCTCTTCATGGCTTGTTTGAACTGTATGCCATTTCTCTTGACCTCCATTACACAGAAGCTAAGCAGTACTCGCATTGCACTATTTATAGTAACTCGCTTTGTTCTCTGCTAGCTTTGAATCACTTCTCACCCTATTCTAGCTGATATTCAAAACTGATTAGACCATTTCTCTTTAACATCTACTGCTATCTAGTTTTTCTGGATACCAGACCACGTTGGTATTCATGGGAATTAGCTCACTCGCACTGCAGCTAAATCTACTTGCTCTGGCACTATCACTGCTGTGCCTGTTCAATACATGGACTATAATCCTATATTTAAGGCTCGGCTCCATCCCAGTTAGCAGTCCACTTGTATTGAGCAACGTGAAAACGAGCTTTACCAAATAAATCTCTCTATTGAACTTTCGTCTTTCCGTAAGGATCGGAAAGAGGAAGTTCTTCCAACTAAAATACGCGTTGGTCAGTTTTTAACGCTTCGTGTTTTTTTTTTCTATTATCTGAAACTGCACCAGTGTGTAGTTCGTGTAACACTCAGATTGCAATAAGCCATATTTTACTTTTTGTTGTCGTTACAACTCAACGACGGCACAATTTTAAACATGTTCTATACCATGGTTTGCTCATAACGTTAGACAGTATTATTGGTGATGGTAACACTGTCCATCTTGGTAATGGTAATAATAATTTTCAGTTTTTAAAGACCATTGATATTTTTAATGCTATACAAGTTTTTAATTTTTATATTACTTTTATAACGTGGCTCACTTTTTAACAATCGCAGTTCATCTCATTCGATTTGAAATTATAAACTGGCAGTAACATTAAATAACTCTAATCCAGGACTGGAAAGGCCAACTTCAGGTGACTGACGGTGGTTTTCGTACTTACCTGTTAGTCTTTCTGGCGGGTTATGATAATTAGCTTTTCTCTTTATATGGTACCCCAAATATACACATTGGTTTTATGCTACTTTTGTTTTATCTAAAATAACGTTTGTTTTACCATAGTTTCCTTTAATGAATTTTGCTACATATACTTGTAATTTTACTTTTACCAGATGTTTGGCGCAGACAGACTAGCTGTTTTGTGCTATAAAACACTAAATCAACCATCCAAAAGATCCTGGTGAGTTTTGGGAAGGAATTTCAGATATCAAGATGCAACATACGTGTTTTATGATTGTTTTATGCCTATGCATTATCCTGTTTTACCACCCCAGTGAGTGATGCAATTGCCAAATGCATATTTACCCATATCGCCTGAAAAACAAGGTCCGTAATCGTATGGGACTGCGCATGTTAGAAGCCATTTTGCGAATCGGAACACACCTTATTATGAGTAGTAACTGTTGCAAAGATTCTAAAGTAACCGATAGCATTTTGGCCCAACTTAACACTTAAATGTCCTAATCTATTGCAGATGATTGCTAATTATATATTCCACCAAATAGAAATAACTTCACCATAAGACAGATCAGAAGTGGATCAACCTAAAATAAAAGGAAGAAAATTCAGCCTCGTTGAGAAATGTTTTGAAAATTCTCCTCAGTGAAAAGGGTATTAAAATTCATATGAACTTCAAGATTCATTTTCATCTGGAGTGAATTTTGAAACTTTAGTTAATTAACAACTATATAATAAAGGAAACGCTAACAAACAACATGCAAAACATAAAAGAACAAAAAAGGAAGATTTTAACACATCAAAACATAAAAGAACAAAAAAGGAAGATTTTAACACATCATCAAATGTAAAGCCCCCCCCCCCTTTGTATTATCTCCTGCTGGTTAGTCACCACGGATCTGATTTTGGAAAGTTAACATTTTCTTACATAAAAATTTGTTTCAATTAGATACTTAGCATTTCAGAGAAAGATTCTATCTTCTGTTAGCATCTTCCTTAAGTATTTGCATGACACTAGCTTTCAGCCAACTCCCACCTAAACTTTCGTAAGTTCTCATGAATTATACTATTGGATAATGATGTTACTGTGCAGTAAAGGCCCTCTCTCTACCAATAGGAGAGTGATGTCAATTCCATGTTTGCTAGCTCCATCTGTACTCATGAATCTTCATTACTGATGAGAAAAAAAGTCGTAAGTATCCAAAACAAAGCATACACATTAGGAAATTTGAGTGAAGTGGCTATTTAATAGGTGGAAGAGGGTACAGATGGTTTACTATGAGGTACATCGCTCTTAATACATTATAATCTATAAAGCAAATTCACTGGATAGATGTTTATGAGGTCGAGTGTTTAAAAATAGTTAAAGATCTGGTACTTACTCTATTATTGATATATAAAACCACCATGAAATTGTCAGAATGGATAATAATCAAACCATCTACTAGCATTGGTAAGAAATACAAACATCTCCGTTTGATAGAATAAAGGTCGAGCACACTGATGTGGAGGAATTGCTTATGCAGGTCCAGATGTCCGAGGTGAGATAGCTATTCAGAGATGTACCACAACCAGAAAGATAAGCAGCTGTGAAGAGGTGTAGGTCTAGTTTGAATCAATTGTGATTTATGACATTTAAAACTACTTCATAAGCAGCTGAAGCCTCAAATATTGATCAACATAGGGAATAGAACCCTGGATTTTAGTGTTAAGTCCATAAACTTAAAATTGATCCATCGATAACCCGACAGTACAAAAAAACTAATAGTTTACGTCTAAATTTTCACTCTTTGAAATTAAACACTCACTTTTCTCTGGTACTTTTCTTACAGTAGTTTTAGCTTTGGTTTTTATTGATTTAAAAATGGCTTCACTTTCTGTGTACATATGTGTTTATTTTTTATTTCTCAGGTTTTTAAAGATTGTTTACCTTGTGGAACCACAACATGAATTATGCCTGCTGTTAGTAATATGTCATAAAGTGGAAAAGGGATAACTTTGTGTATTAGAAAGTGCGCTGCACAGAAACAGCGACTTATGAATGACACCACCAGTAGTTACAGTAAGAAGCAGTATCTAGACATTCATCCTTCTGTAGTTACCATAGATTGTGTATTACGTTTATACTCGTATAGGAAATGAATATATATTTATTTCACGCCCTAACAACCAGAAACAGCCTCGAGGGGAAAATTGTACCACTGAATTAAAATAATGTGGAAAATAAACTTCCATTTGTATTTCCAAACATTACAAACTTCAGTTTAATATCTATCAACATCTTTTTAATTTATTCCATTTTGTACATCTAAATGAAAGTTATGAATTTTTATTTTAGTTTTAAGGTACAGTTCCAACGCAATTAGTGATGGTTATGAATATATTTATTTATGAGTGTTATATGGCACCCTTAACCACAAAGCAGGAAAAGCACAATAATTTAAAATAAAATGGAAACAATTTGCTCTTCTAGCTTGAGTAAAAACGCGTTTTTATTGATTTTAACCAATCGCTCTTTCCCAATCTCGGTTGTCATGATGTATACCATTGCCACTACTGACCTTCCAAATGCCATAGTTTACTGATGAAAACGCGTCATGTAAGTTTTCCATACTTTCTAACTGTTTAAATCATAGAGGGATTTATTTCAGTAAGGATATGATTTTAGGTATATGCACTAAACTGAGAAGTACAAGTTCAACTGATGATACGATATTAGAAGAAAAGATGTTTGAACAATTTCTGTAGCAACTATAGAACTTTTTTAATTTTGAAAAGAATGATTTATCATTTTGTATGTTATTTGAATTACGAGGCTGAATTATGATAAGAGAATAGATATTTTATGGAACAAGATAATGTATGGTTAGATAAGTCATTTCACTTTCGAACAAACGAAGTTTCATTTCGCCATCAAGGCCTTTCCTTTCTTAAAACCCTGTATGTCCCGAATGGCACAGTGCAGAGGCAAACTGTGTACTTTGTTTTTCATATCAAAACAAAATTTGTAGTTTTAAAAATATACAATAATCGGAACGTTTTAAAACTATTTAGGAATAAATAAAATCAGTATTTAAAATCTACAACAAAGACAAGCATATTTAACTGTCTTAAAATAATTACAGTGAAATGTTTTGAAAATTTCATAGCTGAGAATTCATGTTAATATCATATACGTTGGTATACAATTACGATAGAAGGTTTACTCAAGTTAACTATCTTACAGAAAGTAATTTACAACATAACTATTTTATTTAATAGCTTTTATAGAATTCAATAAACCACACAAGTACGTCTAATAGACACACCAGGGTCTTGAAGAAATATTTAAATAATTTAAGTAGTTAATTCTCCTTATCACAATCCAAAGATTATCTACAACTTTAACGAGGGGGAGGAAATTAACGCTCAGTGACTCCTATTCGTCTCTTTAGATATACATAAACAGTTTTTATACATCTGATGTCTTTTGTCCAAAATATTAAGAAGCGGAACCTCTCATGCCCAGTGTTTGTTGTTTTACTGTAATCCTATGTAAGTTAGGAAAACATCTGTGAGATTTACATTCATATATATATATAAATTATGAGGTATCACCACAATAATTAAATTAATAAATGTTAATTTTTCTGGTAACTTTAACTTCATGATTCGTGTTTGGAATAGTTTTGAAGTTTAACTGCTTCTGTGGTTATCATGCTAATATTATTGATAAAGGAATGTAGTGGTACATATAAGTGCACACGAAAAATTTTACAGAAACGGGTGTGATACGCATATGTCAATAACTATACTTACCTTGTTGCCTAAACTGCTAGTGTCCTTTAATATGAGCAATTACAGATAGTATCAGGTGCATTCAATTGTATGTAACTGTGTATTTGATTTTTGTATTTGTTTTGTATGTAATATATATGATTTATGAGGCCTCTTCAAGAGGTTTGTAAATTGGAAAAAAAAAGTTTGTACTGTTACGTACTACAATTTTATTTCGGACAACTCCCCGATTTGTCAACGACGGCACCATTTTAAGACATATTTTGTCCCAAGGTTTATTCCTGATACTGAAAAGTGTCATTGGCAATGATGACAATGTCCATCTTACAAATGTTTTTAGTGTTTTTAAGGTCATTGGCCTTTTTAAAGCTATTTAAGTATTCACAAATTAGACTGTTTTTTTTAACATGTCTTTTTACAATTTAAAGTAAAACTAGTTCGATACAAAATTAGGAAATGGCCGTGACGCCAAATAACTCGAAACCAGGACTGGAAAAGCCAACTACAGATGACTAAAACTGATGTTTGAACCTATCCGTTAGTCATCCTAGCGAGTTATAATAATTAAAATTATGCTACAGAGTGGTTATTTTGAATTAAGCACAAAGCTACACAAAGAGCTATCTGTACTCTGCCCACCACGGATATCGAAACCTGGTTTTTAGCGTTGTAAGTCCGTAGATATACCGCTGAGCCACTGGGAGGCATGTTATAGTCTTTTAAAACTTGTATTACTTTATTTTCTCTCTTTCTGCTGTAAACTAGATTTTAAAATGGATTTAATACTATTTAAGTTTTTAATTCAAAAATTAGGCTTTGTTTTGATTCACATGATTCCGTTTTACGAATCTTAACAATTTTATTTTCAGTTTTCTTACAGGTTGTTTGTCGCACATAGCCTAGCTGCTTTGCGCCTTAAAACGCCAAATCAACCAACCTACCTCTCCGATTTATTATTATGTACGTTTCGTATTACTATCTCAAATAACAGGAAGTTCGATTTGGAATTAGTAGTTAATATGTATTAACTTTTATTTACCAACAAGATTGATACACACAATTTCCATTTTTCTTTTCTTTATCCAAATATATTTTAATATACAAACACCAAAATTATACAATTTATAATACGGTTATTACTAACAGTTATTACAAATGATTTATATACGACAGTATTACAAACTTATAAGACAATACTGAGTCGTATATCTAGTTTAAAACGGAATATTTTATCGACGATCCAAGTCCACGCCGAAAAAGTTTATTCTGAGTTGATACTGTTTCACCTCGCTTAATCTTACGCCGTCTTTTTTTAACTGGTCTCATACCCTTAATTCATTTCTTTCGGAGAAGATATTTAATGTCCCTGTAGAAATAATAACGTCTGAAGTTGAACGGTTGGTACGCTCGAAAACAATTAAGGTTCCTAATCTTATTCTGTAGTTTTCCGATTACTAGAAATTATTCTCTGCTTATCAATAAAAGTGTTAATACCAATACCACCTGTTTTGAGATGCATTTTTATTTCAAGTGGGTTTCTCGCCATCAAGAAAGACGTAAAAGCTTCTTAGGCCTATAGAATACTGATTGTATATCACAGACAATATTCTGTTTTTCGTCTCTCGGCTCTTTATAAGAATCACACGCGTTTGTAGAAATTTTGACATTGCTCACGCGTGCCTTCTTCGATCAAATATTGTCGCTTTTAACTTTAGATTTTAATGTAAAGGATTTTTTTTTCAAGATTAAGATATGCTCATATTAATTTTGGTGCAAGAAATGGCGCTAACGTAGCGGTTTGGATGAAAGTGAATAGCAAAATCAAAAAGTATTTTAATACATTTAATATTGAAATTTCAATAAATAATGGATTAGTTAAGTTTTAAAATATGTGATGGATATTGACAAAATATATCTCAGAAAGAAATTCCCCTTAAAATAAAAAGGACCCTTCGTTACATATAATTAAATATCCTCGTCAATGGCCAGTTAAGACTTAACTTGGATTTGCTTCTAATTTTAGACTATTGACCAGAGAGAGAACAGTTCACCAGAATCTTCCGTTGTTACCAAATATTTGTTTGAGCCTTTGTCCGAATAATAGAATTAATTGCCACTTTTATAAAGTAACAGATCACAAATAGAATATTGTTTAGCACTAAGAAGTCCATCAATAAGTTTGTTTGTTTTGGAATCTCGCACAAAGTTACTCGAGGGCTATCTGTGCTAGCCGTCCCTAATTTAGCAGTGCAAGACTAGAGGGTAGGGAGCTAGTCATCACCACCCACCGCCAACTCTTGGGCTACTCTTTTACCAACAAATAGTGGGATTGATCGTCATATTATACGCCCCCACGGCTTGGAGGGAGAGCATGTTTAGCGGGCGCGAACGCGCGACCCTCTAATTACGAGTCGCACGCCTTACGCGCTTGGCCATGCCAAGCCTCCAACAATAAACCAAAATTGTAACTTTTACACGTATAACAATACTTTCTCTGTTATTCATGCAAAACATAAGTAAATTACACGTTGGTTTATTAATGGGCTTAATCTGTAAGAAACGTGCATTTATGTTTAACTTTAACATAAAAATGTTTTATTTGTGCTATGGTTTATGAAAAAATATCTTCAGGGTACTTAAAACGAAAATGTGCATTTGCTCAATAGAATTGTTACAAAAATGCTTCGGGGGCCATCGATGTATTAAAAGAGTAACAATAGAAACAAGTAAGCCTAGTCTATCGGTTCGACATTAATGGCAACTATGTACCGATATCCCTTTTGTAACTTTATGAGAATTTCCAAACAAAGAAACAAAATAATATTTAGAGAAAAAAAGTCAGTTATGTGTTTCTGGTGCGAGGTATGGATTTTCTATTAAAACCACAGTGTCTCTTGAAAGTTCTCTTGGCTCCTGGTGGCACAAAGATATGGCTGTGAATTGTCAACGCCAGAAACCGGGTTTAGATACAAGTGGTGGGCAAAGCACGGATAGCGTATTATACTATTATATTATTAGCCTATTAAGCTTTGTGCTTAACGACAAATAAACAAAACCTAAACAAAACTTTACTCGTTGGATTTCTCAAAAAGCCACATCAATACTATCTGCGCCAAATGTGAAGAGACAGGCTAGAGTGGAGGCAGGTAGCCCACATCGCCCAACCTATTCCATCTCTTGCCAAGCACGTCTCCAATGTATTAAGTACAACTAGTTTGAGAGATAATAGAATGAATACCACAATGTACACCAGTTCTACACATCGTCACCTGAACTACTGTGGGTCACTTTATTACTTAGAGCAAGGCAAATTAATTACCTTCTTTTATGGAAGTAAAATAATATCCAAACGGCTGTTATATCAGCTTTAGGCTCTGCAATATAAACACGTGTATATATACATAAATGTTCTATAAAATAATCTTTATGACAAACTACATTATCAGAATAAATAAAAACAAGAAAGAAATAAACTAAGGAAAGAAAGCACCAATAAAGCGTTCTAATCCGTCATATCATAATGTTGACATAAAAATTTTGGTTGGCATTGGCTCAGTAGACTACTTTGAGAAGTTAAGAGTGCAAACAAACATGAATTTTGTCATTATAAATATAGATTGAAAACATACACAAATATGCATTTATTGTGTTGAGTCAAAAACAAACTCAAAATACCGTAAATATCATTAATTAGGAGATATTAAACCTTCATTTATCGATGTTTTAAGACACGTTATTTAATTGATAATTATCTAATCACTGCTTTATGTTGAACATCATTTTAACCACTGTCTGTGAAAAAGAAAAAAAACAAGACATCTTTCACACCCATTATTGGTGGATCAGTAGTAAGTGTTCAGTTTCATGACAATCCAGGTGTCGATACTCGTGAGGTGTTGAACACGACTATCTATTTATAGCTTTCATTACAATCAAATAAACACAGTTTTTTATATTTTATTAAAGGCTGATACTTTGTATTTTAAGCTACCTATTTAAAAAAAATCAAAATCATTTCAAATATTAACACATGTGCATAAAATAAGGTAAACTAGGTGTATTTTCTTTGGTATTTATAACTCTGTATACAATCCGTGTAACTCGTCTATATCAAACATCTTCTAACGCCTTGTTCAACATTGTTGTTTAATTACTAGTGTTATTCTACAATCAAGTTTTACTGATAAACAAAGCTTCTGATTGCTTTCGTTTATAGCTTGTCAGTTTTAAACACATCTAGTTTTAAATATCATTGTAGAAAAGTTTCCAGTACATTACTGTATTAGTTTGGTTTTCAATTGATATGCAAAGAAACCTTGCTGCTAATATTGAGCCAACTTGTCATGAAAAGCAATTGAAATGCAAATAGAGAAACAGAACCAACAATATTAAATCACCTGGAGTAAAGTAGTGAGGACCTGGTTACTGATGTCAAAGAACCAACAAGAGGTCAGACACATGATGCCATTAAGTGGTGGATTTGTGAATATAGAACATCGGAATTTGTTCTGCAAGTTCATGACAACTGTAACAGATTACAATACATCAAATAATAAAACAGCATTAACGTAACACACTTAAATTTCTTGCTTTCATCGTACCTCAGACTAGCCAAGCAACAATGGGATTGCATTTCAAAAATTTATGTTGACAGAAATTTTTTTTTAAATTTGCAGAAAACCAAAACAGAGGTCTTGAATATCTCTAATCATCACATGTCATATGATGAGCTTACATGAAAGACTTCTAGAACAACAGTAAACCATATGTGTAAATCTTGTGAATGATAATAAAGCTGGTATCTTACACTAAAAACACTGCCACTGCTATATTTGAAATAATACTCAGTGTTATACGAAATAAATACTTTTTATAGATGTGTTAGTCATTACAACTACAGCAAGCTATAGATTTTAAAGAACAAAAAAAAGGCCTCTTACTTATCTTTAATCTTTTTCATAAACAAAAAAAAAACTTTCAAAAACAACTGACATCTACTTCAGTTGTACAAAATTGTTCTTACTCTACAACATTCTTATATGATGTTGTGTCTATTCACGCAGCTGTACCATTATCCTTACATTCTACTGTGTTTGGTTAATACGCTGTACAGTTAAATTTGTTCTGTCACTATAACATCCTTACCTACTAATGTGTTTGATCAATAAGCTATACCAAGGGTCACCAAACTACGGCTCTCGAGGTCATGTTGTCTGGCCCGCTAGCAGCTAGTCGCTTGGAAATAAAATTTGGCGTTTCATCAAATGTCCGACTGTCATAACAAAATAAATCGCACCGATTGTCGCTTCAAGCTGGCAAACACAAGACGTTATGATAAAAAGACACTAGGCTGTCACGCACATATTTAACCAATAGGAAAATTCTTCTTTCGTCCTTGCTGTCCGTTTATTCATATCGAGGCACGTATCTATGAGAGCATTAGGATTTCGAAAACATGAACAAACTTAACCCTCGTCCTATCGACTCGTCTTGTAAATTCAGCAGCCGAGGGTTAACCGCTTCAGCAAGCTCATATCTCTTATTCGTAACTAGTTCTTAGGTAAGTATCGTGGGAAACGTACGTTTCAATACATTTGGTTTGTGCGTTCTTGGACCAGTACAACACTTTTCTCACACTGCTCTGTGCTTTTCATTTTCAGATCCTGTTTTTTTTCACCCATCGTTATGACTGCTTTTAAAATAAGAAAAATGGACTCTGAGTGTCATGAAGAATGGGGAGGAAACTACTTCTTTGTGGAAACAAGAAAACCAGAAAGCTACTTGTGTGACATGCACCGAAAGTGTTGCCGTTTTGAAAGAGTATAGTCTTCGGCGTCACTATGAAACAAAACATCTATCAACATATTTGAAATTTTCAGGAAAGTTCCGTTCTGAGAAATTTGAATCCATGATACGTGTTTTGAATCTCAAAAGAATCTCTTCACGAGAAAGTTTGCTGAAAATGAATCTGTCTCTCGTACAAGTTACAAAATACTGAAACGGATGGCAGAGCGAGGAAAACCTTTTACTGACGGTAACTTCATCAAACAGTGTGATGGAAGCAGCAAATGAGCTGTGTCCTAAAAAAGCCAATTTCTTTGAAAGTATTAGCCTTTCAGCAACTTCAGTTGTATAGAGGGCAGAAGAATTTGGAGAAAACATCGCATTACAGATACGCCAAAAAGCTAGGAACTCCCTATGGTATTCTCTGGCAGAGGATGAGTCTACTGATCTTTCGAGTACGTCACAACTTCTCGTGTTCATTCGTGGAGTTAATTTGGACTTTCAGATCATGGAAGAGTTGACATCAGTTTGCAGCATGCACGAAAGAACAACTAGAGAGGATATTTTCATGGAAGTGCATGAAACTTTGCAAGACTATAAACTTTCAGTGGAATCAGCTTAGAGGTGAACAGTTGATGGAGGGAAAAACATGGCTGGAGTAAAGAAGGGTCTGGTTTCAGTCATTTCTGCATACGGAGTCATGCACTTAATCATCGCCAATTCAAGGTGTTTCTTGAAGAAATTGATTCGGATTTCTGTGACTTGCCTTATCATACGGCGGTGAGGTGGCTCAGCTGCGGTAAAGTCTTGTCTCGTTTTTATAAGCTGAGAAGAGAAATATATATATTTATTGTCGAGAAATACACAGCCGATCCATTTCTGTCGGATCCAATTTGGTTGTCAAAGTTTTCATTTTTGGTTGACATCACATGAATGAATTGAACTTGAAATTTCAGGGGAAGAATAACCTTGCCTGTGTTCTCTATAGAATCATTAAATGATTTCGGAGAAAGCTGTCATTGTTTGAAGCACATTTGAAAGGAGAAAACCTCTCTCATTTTCAGTGTTTCAATGAGTTTCATGCTGGAATCACAGAAGATGTCAACCTGAAGTTTCAGAAAAAGATTATTGATGATTTAAATAAGCATTTAAATGCATTTAAGTGAGTTTAGAGAGATTTTCGAATATCGTCAGAATCGAAAGTGACATTCTCCTTTTCAAAATCCTTTTGATTGTATCATTGATGACGTGCCAGTGGAACTTCAGCTGGAGGTCATCGATTTGCAAGGAAATGACTTGTTGAAAGCAAAACACAGAGAGGGACAACTTATTGCATTTTACAGCCGCATACCTGAAGATGATTTTCCAAAGCTGAAGCAGTTCGCATTTGGTATGCCATCAATGTTCGGAATAACTTATGTCTGCGAACAAGCATTTTCAAAAATGAAGTATGTGAAGTTGGTACATCGATCAAGGTTGACTGATGAACATTTGAAAGCAATTCTAATGATTGGGTGCAGCAATTCAAAACCGAATATTGAAGATATTTCGAAAGCTAAATGCCAATTTCATAAATCTCACTAACTTTTTTGCGGCTTAGTGAAATTGAAATATGTACTCATTATGTGCGATGTGACAATTGTTTTTTGCTAATGTGACCTTCTTTGATAACCTTTTGGTAAATAAAAATGTTGGTTTTATTTCTGTTTGTTTTTTATTATATGTGTGTATTGCATGCTACTCCCACGTGGTTAATGTGGTATCCTGAACTTAGTGTTAAGTCTTTTACAGAGAGCTTTCGTTCTAGCTTATGAGTGTTGAACATAATTATCATGTGGCCCGCTCTTCTCATTCCCCAAGTAATCTGGCCCCCTGTGAAAAAAGTTTGGTGACCCCTGAGCTATACAGTTAAATAAACTTATTCTTACTGTACGACATCCTTACATGTTGTTGTGTCTAGTCACAGAGATCTACAAAAATCTAAACGTGTCCTTACTCTACAACATCCTTGCATGTTATTATGTCAAGTAACTCAGGCCTATAGTTGTACAAATTTGTTCTTACTCCACAATATTATTAAATGTTGTTGTATCTGGTCACTCAGTAGTACAGTTAAACAAACTTGTAATTACAATATAACTTCCTTACAAACTGTTGTATCTAGTCACTCAGTAGTACAGTTAAACAAACTTATAGTTACAATATAACTTCCACACAAACTGTTGTATCTAGTCAGTGAGGTGTACATTTATCACATTTTTTTCTTAGAAGACAACATCATTATATTATATTGTAACTGGTCACTCCTCTCCACCATTACACAAATGTGTTCTTACTCTACAACATTCTTGCATACTTTTGTGTCCAGTCATACAGCTGTACAGTTATCTAAACTTGTTGTTAAACTAAAACTTCCTTCCATACTGTTGTATTTAATCAGTCAGTTGCACAGTTATCCAAACTTGTTCTTATAAAAGTACATTCTATTCTATCCAGATGTGTTCTCACACTACAATATCTTTACATATTTTTGTGTCTTGTTATTCAGCTGGACAGTTATCCAAACTTTTTTTTATTATAATTCTATCTGTTCAAAGTTACAAATAGCCCACAAGTTTTGTTTAATCCACAACTAGTGACTCAGATCTGGAGTTGTCCAAACTTCTTGTTATTCTTTAAAATCCTCACATAATATTGTTTCTAGTCATTCAACTCTCCATTTGTTCAAATGTTGTTACTTTACAACATCCTTAAATACTGTTATTTCTTGTCAGTTAGTAATACAGTTATACAAACTTGTTGTTACTTTACAACATCCTTACGTGTTGTTGTTTCTAATCACTCGGACGTACAGCTATACAAACTTGTTCCTACTTTACAATATCCTAATATATTATTATTTTTAGTCAAGGAGCAGTCGCAACACTTTTTCCAAACTTATTGTTACTGTACAATATCCTTACATATTATTGTGTCTAGTAAGTCAGGTCTGCAGTTATAGAAACTTGTTCTTACTCTACAACATCCTTATATGTTGTTGTGTTTACTCACTGAGTAGTACAGTCATACAATCTTGTTGTTACACTACAACATCCTTATATACTATTGTATCTAGTCAGTCATTGTATATTTATCCCCATTTTTTCTTACAGAACAACATCATTACATTCTATTGTGTCTCATCACTTCTCTCCTCAGTTATCCAAACATGTTCATACTCTACAACATACTTACATCTTTTTGTGTCTATTCATTCAGCTGTACAGTTATCCAAATGTTTTAGTTTTTGTACAAATAATCAAATACTACTGTGTCTTGTCACTCTGCTGTAAAGGTATCAAAATTTGTTCTTACTCTACAACATTTATATGTTGTGTCTATTTGCTCAGCTGTACAATTCACCAGGCATGTTCATACACTACAACAATATTACATATTATGTCTAGTTTCCGAGATCCAAAGCTACCCAAACTTGTTGTTACTCTTCAAAATCCTTAGATAATGTTGTGTCTAGCCATTCAACCCTACAGTTATTCAAATTTGTTGTAGCTTTACAACATCCTAACATATTGTTGTGTGTAGTTACTCATCTCTATTGTTATTCAAACTTGTTCTTATACAACAATATTCTTATTTGCTGTTGTATGTATTCATTAAGCTCTACATTTACCCAAAGATGATGTTACTCTGCAACTTCCTTACATGCTATTGTATCAAGTAACTCAGGTCTACAGTTATACAAAGTTGTTATTACTCTACAATATCATTACATGTTGTTCTTTCTACTCACTCAGAACTACAGTTATCCAACCTTGTAGGCACGCTTCAAAACACCTACATTATGTTGAGTCTGGTCACTGAGATGTACAGTTATCCAAATTTCTTACACTACAACATACTTACATACTGTTGTGACTAGTCAATCACCTGTACAATAGCTGTACACCTATCGAAACCTGTTCTTCCATTATAAGATTATTACATTCTGTTGTTTCTGATCAATAAGCTGTACAATTATCCAAACTTGTTGTTACTCTATAAATTTGTATCTTACTGTTGTGTCTAATTCTACAATTATAAAAAGTTCTTATTCAAATCCACACGTATTGTGTTTAATCACTCAACTTTACAGTTATCCAAACTTGTTCTTACTGAACAACATCCTAACATGTTGTTGTGTCTAGTCACTCAACTCTAAAGTTATCAATACTTGTTCTTATAATACAACATCCTTGCTTCCCATTTTGTCAACACACTAAGCTGTACAGTTATCCAAACTAGTTGTTAAACTAAAACTTCCTTCCATACTGTTGTATCTAGTCAGTCAGTTGCACAGTTATCTAAACTTTTTCTAATAAATCTACATCCTTACATTCTATTATGTCTGGTCACTCTGCTCTTTAGTTATACAAATGTGTTATCTCTCTACAACATCCCTACATTATGACGTGTCTAGTTACTCAGATCTACAGATATTCAAACTTTCTGGTACTCTTAAAAATCCTTACATATTGTTATGTCTAGTAACTCCGGGGTACAGTTGTTGTGTCTATTCACTCAGATATATAGTTATACGAACTTGTTATTACTCTACAACATCCTTACATGTTCTTGTGTCTAGTCACTCAGCTCTACAGTTGTACAAACTTGTTGTTACACTACATCTTTCTTATATACTGTTGTATCTCGTTAGACAGCTGAACAGTTATCAAAAAGTGTCCTTACAAAACTACATCCTTACATTCTATGGTGTCTGGCTACTCAGCTCTGCAGTTATACAAACTTGTTCGTACTCTAAAATATCCTTACATGTTGTTGTGTCTCCTATCTGAGAATAGGCACACACATAGACCAAGAACAAACAATAAATCCCAAGATACAACAAACTACAAAATCATATACTGCTGCATACCATATGTTCCCGACATCGGCGAAAAAATAACCAACATTTGGAAAAAGACATAACAAAACACAACATTCCAGGAAACACCAAATCTATTCAATAACCATGTACAAAACTGAAGTCCATACTATGTAAAAACACAACACCAACATAATTTATAAAATACAATGCAATAACTGCCACGACTTCAAAACTACAGAAACAAGAAGAAAAATGGAAACTAGATTCAATGAACCTACAAAAAAACAAAACAGAAAACATCTTCACACGTTTTTGAACACTGCAAATGAAATTAAAACAACATAACCACAGAAAACAACCAGATATTAAGAAGGGAACCAAATACAAAAACGCAAATTCAAAGAAGCTTTACTTATACAGCAACTAAAACCAAAATTAAATCAATATAATTTGTTTTGAATTTCGAGAAAACTACTCGAGGCCTATTTTCGCAAGACGTTCCTAATTTAGCAGTGTTAGACGAGAGGGAAGGCAGCTAGTCATCACCACCCACTGCCATCTCTTGGGCAACTCTTTTACCAATGGATAGTGGGATTGACCATCACATTATAATTTTCCCATGGCTGAAAGGGCGAGCATTATGGTGTGACGGGAATTCGAATACGCGACCTTCGGATTACACATTAATTTTGGCTAACAACTCTGAACTATACGAGTATATTCATTATTCAGATTTGGCAAACTTGATTCTTTATTTCAAGTGGATCCATGGCGTCGTTTTACACGAACATTTTGATTTAATGAGTATAATTTAGTCATTATTAATTACTGTTGTGTGGTGTTATGTCTAATTATTGATTAACATTGAGTGTTTTCTGGTGTTAATTATTAGTATTAAGTGTCATTGATATTACCGTTGAGTTTTGCAACAGGTAATAATTGAGGTTGTTTGTAATAAAATAAAATAGTGGTACCTTTTCAAATGTGACTTCTGGCATTTTTGAGATGGGCATACTCTTTATTATGTTACATGATGATGAAAATGCATTTTGTTACTGACTGACATCCATGTTGATGTTTTCTCATCTGTTGCAAGATATTGCACGTTCTGTACCATGGCTGAGGGGTATGACTTCTTTCATGTCTCTTTTGGATGGTTTTGACGTTCCAAGTTGATCTGTACATGTATTCCTTTGTTTTCCAATGTCAAAATTTTGTGTAGAAAAGGGTGTTAAATAACCTTTCTAAATGTGACCATTTTTTGGTAGCATTATTGTTCCTATGACGCCAAACAAGTCATAAATGTCCTTCATTTACATGCCTTTCAACTGCTCTTTATATCTGCTATGGTTATTGCAACATTTCTTGAAGTAATTATTCAGAATTGTCTCAGTAAAATGCACCCAACCCTCTTTATACTCTAAATTTTTGTTTATAATGTACTGAACCCTCAGTTTACTCAGGTGTTTGGTTTATAGTGTACCCAACTTTTTGTGACTAATGGATTTGATGACCCCCATTGGTAACTCTCAGATTAATTGTATAATCTCTGAATTTTAGTTTTATGGAAACAATTTTTTTTTTTTTTTGTTATGTGTAGAAATGACCATGCTTTTAATTTTACCAGAAAAGATGATCAGAGAAATTTTAAAACAAAATTATTACTTGTCTTAATTCGAGGCTTTTTCTTATGTGGATGAGTTTGTGTTCCCAAATGTATTTGTAAACGTTACAAGAAAAGTAAATGTCATGAATAAAAACAAATGTACTTTCTTCTATAAGATTACACACACAGGTGCTGACTTTCACACACATGCAGTTATATCTAATATTTTATTGTTCACCAACAAAATTAGGTTTATGATAAAGTTTATTTGGAATTTGTGGAAGCAATTGGTGTATCAAAATAGTTTAAAAACACATCACTGTACTTTGCTGACCTTTTTCCAATCTCAATCTTATAAATTGGATGGACTTTGCATGTTAATTCACTGGGATCATATAAATTATTTTTATAAATGTTACTCTACTACTAAATTTCACATAAACATATATGAATAATTAAGTTGCAAACTGCATTATATCACAATAACAATGAATCAATTAGTGGTGAATACATTATTTTAAATTACATTATCCTCTATATATTTTCCTTGTTGCAACAGTGCACATATTACTAAAAGTTGGGAATTTCTTAATAAACCACATACATACACAAACAGAAGTTATGTAAAAAGAAACAAATCTAATATGTAAGTGGTGCATATATATTGTACTATGATTAGCATTATATGAATAAGGGGACTTTTCAATTTCATATTCTTTATTAGTGGAGACATTATTACATCCAGGGTGACTATACTGTAAGAAGTAAAATCTAACACTGATAATTGTTCATTCAGTTTAACTACACTGGATACACTAATTCCACAGTCTTCATAACCTGTCACTAATTTATATAAGTTTGTTCATAAATTATATGAAAAAAAATCTCAGAACAAACATTTTTTGTGCTTTTAATTGATCTGCAAGAGTTTTTATCTTTCTTTGTCTGTTTGTATAAAGAAAATAAAAACTATTATACATGTCATTGACAGTTTATTACTAGTTTCATTTATAACATACACAAACGAAAAAATATATAAAAAACTGTATGACGCTCTCACAACTCTGTAAATAACATTTTTCCACAAGTAAAAAAATAATTTTATAATAAAAAGAATATTGATCAGGGAATATATGTATATGATGTCATGGTAACAGGAGTGGAAAAGTGAAATACAAGGAAGATAATAATCACTTTAAAAAACATTTATTACTTCCATGTGGTGCAAAAATTTAGTTAAATATAAGTTTATGTTCTTGGATTTTGCAATGATACTTTTTTGTGGGGATCATGTCATAATACCAGTACACTCATGTCACCAATGCCATTGTGATTTGGAAAGTTGAGGTGTTTGGGATCTGAGGGTTTTAGGGTGTCATTGCATACAAGTCAGAGATGTTTACGTCCAGTAAAGCAAATAAAAAAGTAATGCAGTCGGTTTTAAATTGGCCTTTTACATGAAAGGTAGAACTGGAGAGATGTGATAAGTTAGTGATATAATCACATGCAAGACAAATAGCTTGTCAACACAGACCAGTTCTGTCAGTTTGTACAAGTGAAGGTGATTGATTCTGTCCGTAATTTGGAATGTACTGGACAGTCTTTGAAATTCCTTTTACATTTGAAAGAAACTGAAAGTAGAGTAATAAAAGTGTTGAGAGATGTGTTTTCTCTTGTCAGTAAGGTAATGTTGCATTGGAGAGTTCTACTACTCTGTCAAGTTGAAGGAAGGTATGTAAAGACTAAAGGATCTCTGTCACTATGTGGTTTATCCTTAGACCAGAGACAGCTTGCAATAAAGAATGTGGCAAGTTTAGCCTTTTTATTGGTGTTGTTGAGATAATTCTGATGTCTAGAAATAACGAGTAATGTCGTTTGTAATGTCAGAGTATAGACATCTCAAATGTAGGAGCTGACCCTTAAAGGTAGTGTTTGTACCAAGAAGGATAGAAAGAATTAAAATGTAAATAGAAAGAGTTCAGAGTGCATTAGTAACGTACGTTAGCAGCAAATGTCGATCTGGAAATGCCAGTAATGATGTCTAAAAAAGATCTGTATATTTAAGAGACTGAGAAAAAACAAAATGAGATCATCTTTTACAAACCATTCAATGACGATCTCATTCTCTGTTTAAAGAAATTCAACACAAAGAGTACAGAAGAAATTAACAAATCTTGGTAACAGCTTTTAATATGTGTTACTTGTGTTCAACAGGAAGCAATACTTAGAAGTGGTGGCAACTGTGTGTCTCATGTTTGTTTAGGTTCTGAACCAGCTGTTTACTATGTCTGAAATTTGTTGAAAATAACTAACGTTTAGTTTTGGTATCAGCTGTTTAACTCCAAGATTGTATAACATGAACCAATGTTTAACCTTGAAAGAAACTGTTTAACATATTCCTAGACTTTTCAACAGGCAACTGTTAATGTTACATCACTTTTAATCTTGATGATAACACAATTTCTGACTTGTTCAACAGGAACTAATATAGAAATGTATAATTTTTAATCCTGTTAACAGAGGGATAGGGTTATTTAGTATGCTTCAACATAGTTTAACAGAAACTAACATAAGAATGCTAAGCTGTTGTTAACAAACAGTTACAGACACCATTATTTCTTTCAATATGACATATATACATATTTCTTTTGATATCTCCTTTCATAACTCGCCCATGTGTTTATTTTAGTATATGCTATTTCTGGTGCATAAATTGGTAATGCATATGCAAATGTTCATTTTGTAGTATCTCCTAAGGTGCTTTATTTGTATATGCGTGTGCAGGTGTATAAATTGGTACTTGTTCTCACAGATTATTTTATAGTTGTTTGCCCAGGTGTTTGTTTGTGTAAGTTGGTACATGGACGTTTAAATGTTTATTCTAGCACATTTGCACACAAATGTGCAAATTGGTTAATGCACGCACACGAACTTACCTTCGTAGAAGCACGTGCAAGTGCATAATTTGTAAACACGGGAACAGGTGCTTATTTTCACACATGCCATTGCTAGTGTTTATTTTGTAGTTGTGCGTATAGATTATTTTATCAATTCTCGTGCAGATCCAGAAATTCGCAGAGGAACATGCAGGTGCTTATTTTGTTCATGTGCTTGTAGGTGTTGATTTTGTAGTTGTACACACATATGTGCTTTTTTTCGTGTATTCCAGCGATTTTAATAAATTGTTAGATGTGCTGAAGGGTGTTGAATTTCTTTTATGCACCTGTAGATTCATATTTACTTACATTTGTACAAAATTAGTAAATTGGAAAAAAGGTTGCTGGTGTTGTATTTCTTAGATGCGTGTATAGGTGCTTATATATTCATATAAGAAGGCAAGTAGTGTGCTGGAAGTGTAGACGTAGCCGTTGCAAAAAGTGCCCGGGCGGTTGGCGGCGGGTCCTTCGATTCGACGTCCCTAGAGGATCGTGTCGGCATAGCGATCACCTGGTGCCCGACTACCCGCAGTGGCCTCAGAACACCTCGAACAGAGTCGAAGATCAGCGATCTAACTTATCCTTAGTTGTTGTTCATCCTTTACTATATATTTCAATCTATGAGGTTCTAACTGATCTTTAGTTGGTGCTCATCCTGTATTACATATCTCAATCCACCAAGTTCTAACTGATCCTTAACTGTTGTTCATCCTATGCGACACAGCTACATTTACCAGGTTCTAACTGATCCTTAGTTGCTGTTTATCTTGTGCTGAATATCTCTTATCTACCAGGTTCTAACTGATCCTTAGTTCTTGTTCATTCTGTACTAAATATCTCAATCTACCAGGTTCTAACTGATCCTTAGTTGTTGTTCATCCTGTACCACGTATCTACATCTACCAGGTTCTAACTGATCATTAGTTGTTGTTCATCCTGTACTACATATCTCAATCTACAAGGTTCTAACTGATTTTTAGCTGTTGTTCATCCTGTACCACGTATCTACATCTACCAGGTTCTAACTGAGCCTTAGTTGCTGTTCATTCTGTACTACATGTCTACATCTATCAGATTCTAAGTGATACTTAGCTGTTGTTCATTCTGTAATACATATCTCAATCTACCAGGTTCTAACTGATTCTTAGCTGTTGTTCATCCTGTACTACATATCTCAATTTACAAGGTTTTAACTGATCCTTAGCAGTTGTTTGTCCTGAACTTCAAATATCAATCTACCAGTTTGTAACTGATTCTTAGCTGTTGTTCATCCTGTGGTACATATCTCAACCTGTCAGGTTCTAACTGATCCTTAGTTGTTGTTTATTTAGTATTACATATCTCAATCTACCAGGTTCTAACTGATTCTGAGCTGTTGTTGATCCTGTACTACTTATCTACATCTACCAGGTTCTAACTGATACTTAGCTGTTGTTTATTTTGTGCTTCATATCTCAATCTACCAGGTTCTAACTGATCCTTAGTTGTTGTACATGCTGTACTCCATGTATAATCTGGTTTCAATAGTTTTAACATCATAGTAATGTTTTCTGGTTACCGTCACACGTAATAATGACAACGCAAATAATGTACACTAGATTAGTTGTTGTTCATTCTCTACGTTTTACCTCAATCTATGAGGTTCTAACTCATTCTTAGCTGTTGTTCATTCTGTAATACATTTCTCAATCTACCAGGTTCTCACTGATTCTTGGCTGTTATTTATCCTGTGCTACATATCTCAATCTACCAGGTTCTAACTGATCCTGAGCTGTTGTTGATCCTGTACATCAACCAGGTTAAAACTAATTTTTAGTTGGTGTTCATCCTGTATTACATATCTACATCTACCAAGTTCTAACTGATACTGTGCTGTTGTTTATTTTGTGCTTCATATCTCAATCTACCAGATTCTAACTGATCCTTAGTTGTTGTAAATGCTGTACTTCATGTATAATCTGGTTTCAATAGTTTTAACATCATAGTAACGTTTTCCGGTTGCCGTCACACATAATAATGACAACGCAAATAATGTACGCTAGATTAGTCGTTCATTCTCTACGTCATACCTCAATCTATGAGGTTCTAGCTCATTCTTAGCTGTTGTTCATCCTGTGCTATATATCTCAATCTACCAGGTTCTAACTGATCTTTAGTTATTGTTCATGCTGCATTACATATCTGAATCTATCAGGTTCAAACTGATACTTAGCTGTCGTTCATCCTGTACTACATATCTACACATACCAGGTTCTAACTGATCCTTAGTTTGTTGTTCTTTTTGAGATACATATCTTTCATCTACCAGGTTCTAACTGATCTTTAGTTGTTGTTCATGCTGTATTACATATCTGAATATATCAGGTTCAAACTGATACTTAGCTGTTTTTCATCCTGTACTACATATCTACATCTACCAGATTCTAACTAATCCTTAGTTGTTGTTCATTCTTTACTCAATATCTCAATCTACAAGGTTCTATCTGATCCTTAGCTGTTGTTCATCCTGTACCACATATCTACATCTACCAGGTTCTAACTGAGCCTTAGTTGTTGTTCATTCTGTACTACATGTCTACATATATCAGATTCTAACTGATCCTCAGCTGTTGTTGATTCTGTAATACATTATTAGAAGATTTAGAAGTTGGCTAATAGTAGTTCAGTATTTAAAGGAAATGATGACCATTGTCCAGACAGTTATAGGCCATTTAATATTACATCAGTAGTTGGATAGGTTTTGAAAAGTATGATTTAAGATGTATTGCAGCATTACTTAAAGGAGTTTGATATCGTGTCATAGAGCCAGCATGATTTCAATAAGGGAAAGTATTTCATTACAATGAGAGACTTAATTGAAGAAAAATGTATTCTCAAGATGGTTGGTATGGGTATTTAAACTTTAATTGAAATTAAGTACAGATACCCTAAGAAGGGTGAAATGTTGTTGTGTATTCTAATTGAAGAAAAAGTCTTTTTTAAAAATCTTCTGATCTTCTTAGAAGATGTTACTGTAAGAGTTGATGAAAGAAATTTGAATTTGGTTTTCTTTGATTTTCAGAAAATATTTGATAAAGTACCTCATAAAAGACGTGCAAGAAAAATTAAATCTGTGGGTGTGAAGAAAATGTTATTAAACTGGAAATAAAACTGTCATGTGTGTGGAAAGCAGAAAATAGTAATAAACAGAGTTAGGTCTGACTGTGTGGTAGTTACAAGTGATGTGCTTCTAGGCTATGTGCTGGATCCTCTGCTGTTTATGACTGGTATTAATGATATTGATTCTGGAAAGGCTAATAATTATTTACAGATAATATTAATATTTTTGGGTTGGCTACCTTTATCAAAGGTGCTGCAGATTCATTGAAAGATTCAGATAATTTAATTAATTGGGTCAGTATGTAACAGATAATGTTTAACTATTCAAAATTAAGATGATGCATGTAGATTTTCATTAAAAACTGTGGTTGAAGAAAAAGATCTTGGTGTTGTAATCACAAAACCACTGAAGTCATTTAAACAGTGTATTGTAGTCAGAAGTAAAGCTGATAGAATTTTGGGTAGCATCTGTAGAAATATTGAATATATGACAAGAGATATTGTTTAACTGTATAAACCATTCTTAAGGCCTTATTTAGAATACTGTACACAGTTTTGTGCTCCATTCCTGAACAAAGATATTGTATGGTTGGAGAAGGTTCAGGGAAGAGCTGTTAGAATAATATGTTGGCTAGGGTACTGTCTCAATTTTTTTTTGATGTGACATTTGACTAAGATGTTTAACATTATTAGGGGTAGGAATTTAATATAAAATATTGCTCCATTGATGTCAATAAAGGAATATGATAGTAAATGTGATGATCAGTGTTGCGAGATCTGGTAATTTGTCTAGTCATCTTTTAAAAATCAGTTTCAAGCAGTAAAAATGGATTCAGTTGTTAAATTATTGTCTTCAAAGAACTCTTGTTTATGAGTATGGAGATTCAGTGTCACAAAGTGGACAAGTTCAGGTACACTCTGACTATCACAAGGAGTTTTCCACACAATTACACAACTTCTAATACATGCACTGTCAGAAAAACACATGCAAGACTATTGTATATCTCTTCATGTTTTTCATAATTTTATTCTAACATTAATATAAGACAGATAAAATGTTGTACATCAGACCATGTCATCTATTTCCAGTTATTTGTTGTCCAGAATTGTGTTTCAAGCATGAATTTTTTAAATTATTTTATTAGCATAAACAGTTTTTGATGGGTTGCTGTTTGTTGTAATGTCATTGGCATGGTATGATTGGACATAATAAAATTCTGGCTGTTCTTGAAGAAGTTGGTTTTAGCTGCTTCTTAATTTGTCTTTTCTTGCAGCCATTGGTGGAAATTTTTGTCTCTTTCTTTTCTACTCTGCATAAACTCAAATGATACATCTTTGTGAAAACCCAGTGAAATAAAAAGTTTCTGGGAATCATGCAGTGTTGAATGTGAAATCAGGAAAATTCTTGTTGCTTTCTACTTTCTTCAGTACTGACATTTATAGGGACAAGTAATTACCTGCATTTCACATCTGTTTTGCAGTTATCAATAAATAGCATTTCTCAAATGTATGTGTATATGTTTATGGAGATCTTTATGAAGTAGGTACTTAGTGTATAAAGTTGTCACAATTGCATAAAAGTATCATTTTCCAACCCACTTGAACTATGTATTTTTTCCCCATTTTTAATGTATTTGTTAAAGAAGAATGTACAAGATACTTAGAAGCTGATTAATAGCTGTCTTGATACTTTTTACCCTGAAACAAATTCAAGTATGTATGCTGCTTTGGACATGTGACTGTTTTTATCACAACTGATGTAATCAGACTTAACTATCATTTACTATTTTTGTTTTCACGTTTTCTTATTGAACTGAATCAACTTTAGAATTATAGTGCTTATAACATTTAGAGGTTTCTCTAAACTTTAAAATAAAGTTATGCTTATAATACCATCCTGGTCTTAACAGCATACTTTTGTATTTAGAAACATGTTGTGTATTCAAAATTAGTCACTTGTATGTTGATTTAAAGCTTCTAAAATTGTAAAAAAGGATTTTATTATGGTTATTTTAGCATTTAGTTCCATTGATATGAATTCAAATCTATCATAATTTGGCTGTTATTAGTTGCATAGATTGGATCTGTGTCAAAATTTTAAAGTATATTCATGAAGTTAATTATGTTTTACAAACTGTGACATTAGATACATGACATTTGAAATGTGTACTAAACAATTTCAAACTAGGCTATTGTATAGTATGGCAAGTTTAAGATCAGTTTCAAGTTAGTTTTGGAACATGACTAAAGATACAGGTGTGCAGGAACAAATGTAAGATGTATGTTCAAGTCAGTCTTTTAGCTGAGTTTCAGGGCCAATCAAATCTAAATAATGAAAGATTATGATTAAAATATTGATACTTAACACTTCAGATTAAGACGGTTTTTGTTTTCAAGAACAGTAGGAAATGTATAGATGTATTGTAATCAGTTAAACCTCCAATTTTGTATGTTTTTAAAATCTTTTTATTTTGTAAGATGGTGCCCTGAGAGTACACCATAAATATTTTACAGTATTTGTCTTCAACATAGATGCAACTCTGAAGAAACAACTACTTGCAAGTTCCCTCGTGTTTTAGGTTTTATGCAACCTAGTACATTATTTTGGGACCAACTATTGGTCACTTAACACTGATGTATTTCAATTGCCTTTTTCTCTTCTGTTTTCTCACTTTAGGGCATATGGGAGTTCTTGCTCAAAAGCTATGATACAGGGCATTTCTTATATCTACGAGTAAAATATTTATTACAAAATGAAATTCAGATAAATTCTTACCTCTACCACAACCTCCTCCTGTATTAAAGATTTGTACCACATTCCTTTTATACAGGAAATATCTGTCATACTCTTCTCTCTTGGAACTCAATTTTCTCATACATGTTTTCTCACTAGATCTGAGGGATTGCCATTATTTGATAATTAATCAATTGAGAGCTACATTAATCAAATATATTAAAACCAGTTGTTTTGTTCTAGTAAGTAGTTGAACAGAAAAAAGTTTTGGTTGTGGGATCTAGTCAGTAGTACAAAATTAGTGATATTGGCTAATGGCTTGAGTGGCTTTGTCATTACAAAGAGTGAGCAAGTTTTATGACATTTTGATTATCTGTATAGGTGAAATACTTGGAAATGGTAATTTTGATCAGTTTCCTGATAATCTGTGTAATTGAAAATTATATACATAAATATGGCGGGTATGGGTAGAAGAGCAAACAATGTTTTTTACCTTCTTTGGTCATTGTCAGGTTCACGATATATCACAAATTGAAATTTCTATTAATTGACTGTTGAAATAATGAAAAAAACAGTAATAATTAGAAACCAGTTTTGAGCTTCACTTGCTAATAAGTATAGGAGTATGAGAGAAAGATCAACAAACACAAATAGTTCAGTAACTTTGTAGTTCATCAGGAGACCAGTTAAAATGTTTTTGCAGAAGTATTTATTCAAGGACTACTTTCAAATTATGTTAACTTTATAAATTCTGTTGTAATTTTTATTAAATGTTATTTCTTTATACATTTTTGAGAAAAACAAATACTTGCTCAAATTTTATCATTATTCATACAACATGAAAATGGAGATTTAATATTATTAGAAATAGTAGCTCATTGATAGTTTAGTTATATATTAGCTTTCTTTTTTTTATTGTGATTACCATTAGGATAAAGTTTATGACAACTGCCCATATTATTACTTCAGTTCTAAATGGCACATTTTAAATTAATTCATTTTCAATCATTCTGTTAAAATGTTTGAAGTTACTTTTATCAGAATTATTTTTGTACCTCTAGTATAACAATAAATTATAAATTTAAATTAAGCATATAATTTTAAGAAAGTAGTACATGTATGTGTGATGTTTTACATCTTGGACATTCTGAACCTGTTACGATTGCTTTGTTAAAATACACTTTGAAACATTTAATATGGATGAAGCAGAAAACCTTGGTTAGCAAATATGTCAATTTCTATATCTCCATGGATCATTTATGTATTTTAATTTACAGTTGCTGAAGATCTGGAGAAGTAAGTTTCAGCATCTCCAACTCTTTTAACCTGTGTTAATAATAATTAATAATAAACACCGAGTAAATGTATGGAAACTGATGTTGGAGATATTACAAACCTGAATGCAATAGTTCTGTCTCGTGATAATCAAAGTATTCTGGCTTTAGGTAGGTTGTTTAATTGGAAAGCACTCATGAAATATGCTTTAGAAATTATTCTTTGATTGTATATATATTGAAGTAACTCAATGGTTTCACTTCAGTTAGTTTTCCTGCAGATATCTCTCCTTTTTTACTAATATTTCCTGAATTTTCAGTATTAATCTTGTCCATCCCTTTTGAAAATTTTTGTGATAATTAATCCAAAATTGCATACAAAATAAAGTTATAAATGTCATAATATGGTTTCAAGCTTATTTGTCTGGATAGAATAACTCATAAAATTCCAAATTACTAACTGTAAGGTTTGATTTGGCTTCCTCCATCAAATTTGTACTGTTTAACTATATTTCCTGCATTCACTGATACAATTTGTCAGTATACAAAACAAAGCTACAATATGTTTACATTTGTAGAGTATCTACCTTTAACCTTGTATTAAAAAAAGATTTAAAAGTCACAGAATTTGAAGCAAATGCTTTATACACTAGATAATGATGGGGCATATTGAAATATAAATTTAATTTCATTGGTCAGTTTATGATTTACATTACAATAATGACCACATTTAAACATGTTATTTTACTGAATGGCTCTTTTTCAACATAAATTCCCAAAATATTTAAATATGCAAGATAAATATTTAGGTGAAAAGTATCTAATGCTAGTAAACTAATAGAGAAATAATTTATTTTTTATTTGAATTTATATTGGCTGTAATGCATATGATGGCAATATATTTATACTTAATTTACATACATGTGTTAAAATGAGTGACTGCTTGTTTGCTCCATATTTGAGGGTCAGCACGTTTGTTGGTAATCTGAACTCAGACACTTCTAATCTCATATAATGAAAACTTTCTGGTAATTTAATATTATGAACCTATAATATTTTTTACACTTAGGGTCTACTTGCTGTATACTTTTGGGTAAATAAAAATACGATTTTATAATTTTTTCACACATTATTAAACAAAATTGATTTACAGTGTTTTTTTTTTTTTTTTCTGTTAAAAGCAAAACTACAGAATGAGCTATATGTGCTCAACCAACTATGGATATCAAAATCTTATGTTTGCCACTGAGTTGTCAGAGGATGTCAAGACAGTGCTTTAGTGATATTTACTGGAGTAATTGCTATTTATCTGTTGGCTATTGTAGATTTTATAGAAATTAACACTGAATGACAGACAATAACATATGGTACAACTTTATTTTTCATATTTAAATATAAATTTTATATATTGGAAATACAGTCTTTACAAATAAAAGAATGAAGTCATTATTGTTTTAATATTTATTGTGCTTATAACCTTAAAACAACAATCAATTTTGTTACAGAAAATAATCCTGCTTTTCACCTCCTTTCATTGGTTACATCCTCTTCAGGAAAATAGAAAGATGGAAAACTTGGTAAAATTGTAAGTTACTATATTTTAAAATCTCTGAAGTTCTTTCTCTAAAGTAATAAATGTAATTTGAATGTACAATATTGTTGTAGGTTCATGGCTTATATATATATTTGGGTTATAGAAATATATGTGAAACACTTAGCAACATGCTCTACTTTATCGTGATTTCAAAGAACAAATTTAAATGAATTATCTTAACAACTGAATAGTGTGTTGTTAGGCATTTTTATCATTCATATTAAAGTGCTATTACAGCTAAAATATTCATCTATGATAGAATACATTATAATTAATGATTATCTTGATCCAAATTGCAGTTCATTAACATTGACAAGGTTCTAACATTCCTTGAAATTATACACAAAACTTTTCTGTCAAACTATTTAAGAAATGTTATCTAAAACATAATCAGATTACACAGAAGAAGATGAAATTTCCTTCTGTTGAGATTAAGCCTTTTTTAACCATAAAGAAGCCCTATGAATTTGTAAAGGAATCTGGAAAAGATATTTTGGTTTACTTGGTAGAAGATAACTCGTTTATATATAATTATTATTTTATAATTCATTTGCATAACAAGTATGCAAAGCGTTATATTACTACTTTATGTTGTAACTTTAATTATCCGTCATTAAAGAATTGCAAATAATTGTGAGGATATAACAGTGAAATGACATGATTCATGTAATTAGAGTTCATGAACGATATTTTTCAGTGTTTATTAGTTTTAGAGTAGAAATATACAATGGTTTTAATGTACTCTGTCTACTGCAAGAAATGAAACCCCAGATTTTGCCATTACAAGTCAGTAAACATATCACTAACCCTTGGTGTAGTGTTCAGTATAGAAGTGGGGGGAACATGTTTTAAAAGTGTTGGTATTGTTTGTATTTATCACATTGCTAATACAATAAAACACATTTCAGGAATATTAGCTGAAAGTTGTAAAGACATCACAGTCGTCTGGTTTCTAGTTTTCAATCAGAAACTGAAGTTTAATGAAATTGAGATTTATCACATGGTTGATTAACAGCTTAGAATCTGTTTCCTTTATTATGAGGTTTATGATGCTGAAGCCTTTCACATTTGGAAGAACTCCATGTGATGGTTTTTGAACACCAGATTAAAGGGTTCAGATCTGATGTAATATGGTGCTCAAAGTTGTCTAGAAAGTCTATATACAGCAATTAATTTTGTAAATGACAATCTGAAACACTTTCCAAGGGGTTCTATTTCCTTTTCTTCAAAGCCTGGATTTATCTCTGCTAACCACTCATTGAATTCTAAGGTACTTAGCTCAGAAATTATGTTTGGAATGGAATTAGAAGTGCCCAAGTTTGATCCAGTTGGTTCATGAAAAGAATCTGTGAAACACTGTTGTCTCATATTGTTCATGATACTGGTAACAGTTAACTATGATTGACTGAAACAGCTTTGTTGATATCTGTCAGCATTATTGATACAAAATTAATTTCATTAATGGTATTCCAAGACATTTTACTTTCCATTATTGCTAAAAGTAGTACACTACAGCAAATTAACTTGTCTGCACAGGTTTGGAAAGAGATAGTTGTAGTACTACATTGGTCAAACTGTGATGGATTTTATCAATGTCACTACTCATGACTTAATAACTTTTGTGAACTGAAAATATGTAGGATTGAAGAAGCCTTGAACAATACGGTGGCCAATATTTTCCCTGAAAAGTTGGAATAGGGTAACTTGCCAAGGCTGAAGATACACATCAGTTTACTTTTCAGTGATATTTTAAATTGTTAAAGTAAGAACAAGCTTATCTGTTTAATATAATGGATATGAAAACAAAACACAGGATGATAACAATAGCATTCAACTTAGGTATATATTATTCCTTCCTTATCACAAAATGTTGTTCTTTTTTCTATTAATTTCCTTTGACACATTTGCATTCAAGTTGAATGAGGCCTAAAATTTCCTGTCACTTATGTACACAAAGATATCTCAGGATATATTTGTTTGGAAAGAAACTTCAGCCATAAAGAGTTACCTTGTATAAGACTAGTTGAGCACCATATGTTCATGAAAGGTATATTAAATAAATAGTTGGTCCCTGTTTATAGGCACTGCAACAGCACCATATGAAGGATGACAGTACAGTTTGTTCTGGAAACAATTAATAAAATACCCTTCCAAGAATGGGAGAAGAACCAGTTTATCACAGACTTAGTGAGAGTTACAGTAAGTTTATGACAGATGCAAAATTAGAGGTCAGCTATTTGTATATTTGCAACAGTAACATTTGTTTTACAACACACAGGAAGTAAGGCCAAGACATCTTTTACCAACTAAAACTACTTCCACATGTAGAACTGATGCAATAACAACACTTGCCTTATGAAACATACAAACAAATGATGAAAACCACTCATACATTGTCAGTAAATATAATTTTAGGAAATGATATCAGCTGAACATGAGAGAAGATTTTTGTTATTTTGAATTCACTGTTATGATTGGGGAATGTAGCAGATTCAACATCCAATGCATATTAAGGTTAGATGTTTCTCAGCTGTAATAAGAACTTTAGTATCGTAGCAAAACTAAGTTTCTTTTTCAAATAAACAGTGGAGTTTATGTATTACCACTGCTCAGAAATTGCCAAGATCACACTATTGTGTATAAAAGCAATAAAAGATTCAAAGCTCAAACATTTTCTGTTTTACATGTTAAACAATATTTGATAGTATTTTCAGATCTAGTGGCACAGCGATAAGTCAAAGGACAAAACCAGACTTCAATATTTGTGGTGAGTACACAAATAGTGTAAGTTCCTGCTTATCTTAAAAAAAGAAGCTATTTCTTTTATTTCAAATAATTGACATGATTTTTATTTAAAAAAATGAGTACTATCTGCACTAGCTGTCCCCAATTTAGTGCTAAAAGCCCAGAGGGAAGGCAACTTTGTTATCACCCACCACTAACAATATCACATAGAAAATTTTAAAATCATACACATTGTAAATAATGTTTAAGGAAATAAAATAATAAATAAACTAAGAAAATTACTAACACATCTTAATTTTATATTAATTCTTATGATAAATTCCTTAACCATAATTATGTCAAATAGTATTTTAAATCTGATATCTTTATTTTAACATTATTACTTGAGTGAGACCACACTGGCTGAAGAAACTTTTACTGTCTTTTAATTAAGATTTTCTTCCTAACTTTATTATATTTTGCATTTCAAGTTGTGGTTAGTGAATCCATTCAGTTAGAACACCAAAAATAAACATTACCCAAACAAGGATCAAACAAAGATTTGTAAGGTGCAAGGAGTGCATTTTTACAAATTTTGATGATTAATAATTATCACAACAAATGTGTAGTTCAACCTGTGATTGTCTCTATATGATGCTAAGATGTAAAATGGAAATACCACATTATGTTTTAAGAAAAAGTCCAAACTAAATGGATAGGTTAAATAACAACAATATTAATTTCATAACTAAATAAGGAATATAATGAAAAGTGAATGGCATACAAATTTTATTACATGTGGTTTGATTTTTTTAAATTTATCAATAAGACTTTTTTTATGGTAATGATATCCTGCAAAGCTGACATTAATATTCCTGTTGAAGGCAAGAAATACTTAAGAATGAAGACACAACAAAATCAGGATAAATTCAAGGATTTGTTACATGTCTTAAAATTACAAAATTCTTTACAATAGTTTAAGAATTTTCAATCATGCCAATGAAAAATGGAAAAGTTCTGTCTGTATGCAATGGTACCTTGAGATTCTACAACAAAAACATTGTTGTGGAGAAAAACAGCAGTACCCAAAGAAAATCCTGAGGGCTTAAAAGAAGATGCTCCAATATTGCTTTCTGTTATCATACATTAGGCATAGTTGTTCGTCTTAGATGGTGGGAAATCAATGGAAACGGTCTTCCTAGAATGTTTCTTCAGCTTCAGAATCTGAAAGAGAAGGAATCTGTGAAATTTGTTGACAGTTTTTCTATCTGGGTTCTTCAAGCTTTGTTGGGTGAGCAGATCAAAGATATCCCTTTGTGTAGCTTTGTTCTTATTGATTGACAAACAAGATGAGTGAGTTAAGTGTGTTTTACTGAATACGTGTATTGGTGTTATGTATTTATCTATTTAAGAAAACTAACTATTAAAATTTTGAATTAGAGAACTGTAAACTGTGTTTTAACGTGTTTGTCAAGTTGAAATAAATTAATAACAATATACGATAGAATAATGTAAACAACACAAAACTGGTTTTGTTCATTAACAGTGCTATTTCATGACATGAGTGGGAGCATAATGCAATCTAAATCACATTAAAATATTTACAAGGCATAAGTTTAAAAACAAAACAGTAACATGAATTCCTCTGGAGCCCAGGTTATTACTAAATCAGTGTCAACCTTTACTTTCAGCAGTGAGAAAAATAAACAATTTGTCCTTGCTCATTGACAATGTAACAAAAGTTTGAAGTAAATGGCATCACATTTTTTCATTGAACTAACGTTAATGGGTTTAATGTCAACCTAAAAGCAACAAGTATTTTGTTTCAAAACTAAGCTCCCTTTGCAGAGATGCCAACCATTATGATTTTGGTGTATTCATTACAACTATACACTCATACAGACAAATATTACGACTTGTTGAAACTCCCAAATTATTATATATGATATAAGCCTATACAATAAAGTGATAAATTATTTCCCAGGGCTTGAAAGGGGTGAAAAGAAAATTTCTAGTTAGATACAAATAAATTTTGATAATAAATAAAAGACAGTCCAAATGGCTACTTGCAATAATCATGTTTGTGCTTGAAATAATAAAAAAATATTTGTATCTCTGTCTACCAATAGTTTGAGTGTGGTGCTTCTCTATATTGGGTACGTGGGGGAATCCATAGTTACGCCATCAGTGCTTGTTAGCCAATTAGTGCTCGCATAGATGGGTATTTCTCGTTTTCTAAGCAGCATAGAAACACCAATGTGATCATTCACAAGATGGAAAAAAAAAAGAGGCCTCTTTCACCAGGTTGTCTTGTTTCTGGCAAATCTAAAAGGACTAAAACTGTGAAAGGGCTCTGTCTACAATCACTCAGTCATTTGAAATAGTTGGCATCTCTGCCTTTGTATTAAATGTATTTGGACTGTCTCTACATATTTTTAGCTAAATCACTTAAACTTTCTATAAGTGCGAGACATTTGATAAACAACAGGATATAAGGTAACAATTCAAATCACAAGATGCATTGCAACAACAACAACAAAAAAAAACTTGTCTAATACATTAAAATAATGTTTCTAGGTCAAGAAACATAGCAAGCAATATTATAAATTGTGGTTTGTTATGCTAGAAAATAAAATCAACAGCACAAATAGAGTAAGATAGATAAGAAAATAAAAATAAAATTTGGTTATTTTAATAACATCTTTAGAGTTAATGCATGAATTGATACAAGTGGTTATAAGGGTAGGTTTAATTGTTACTACTGTGGTGCTAGAAATATAAAATAAATGATGACAGCACAAACAGGAATGGACAATTTTGATGTAACTAGAATAACTTGCACATAGATGATGTTGATGACAGAAATTTCTCTAAAATGCAGGTTTACAGGTTGTTGATAAAGAACAAAAGGAGGAGTGGTTTTATACGTGAAATTTAATTTGCATCCTGTTGAAATTGATGATATCAAAAAGTAATAGCAAGGAGATTGAATCCATCTGGGTTATTTGCAGATACTGATTAGATGAGATTCTTCTTTAAATATTCCTTAAAGAAAAGGGTAGCTGCAAATAAAACCAGATTGAGTCATAAAGAGCAAGAGAAAATTAAAGAAAAGCATAATAAATTTAAGATATTTAAATTGTTATGGTATAAAAAAATAAGGAAACTTAGGGCATCAAAATGAATGTTTTGAAAAAGTTTAGGTAAAAATTAAATATTAATGCTAAGGATCTAGTTACAATAAGGGGTAAAGAAAAAGGTTAAAATGTGGGTGAGACCCTAGTGGGATGATAAAGGAAAGTTAGGATCTGCTGATTGCATTACTAAATTTTGAATAGTTTATTTTCACTAAGGAATAATTAAGCAGTATTCCACACCTGAAATAGTAGATAGACGGCAGTAGGGTTTTAAGTATGATAAATGCAATTTTTTGTGTTATCATAATTCCAATTAAGTATAATTTGGATAGGAATAACCTTAATAGTGTCATGAAAGATAAGGATCTTGGTGTAACTAGCTGATCAATCTCTAAAACCATTCAAGCACTGTGCTATTGCTAGGGATAGGGCAAATAGAACTTTAGGTTGTATCTAAAGAAATGTTGAATACTGATCTGAAATTTATAACTTCATTGTTTTGGTCACTAATTATACCACATTTGGAGTTTTGTGTACTTCTGGAAATACACCAACTTGTTCTGATGGCTTCAAAGAATGATTCCTGTAATGGAGGGCTGTCACACAAGGAGAGATTTATTTCCTTAAAATATTTTGTCTTAGAAAAAGTTAAAGGGGGTCTAATTGAAGTGTTTCAGATTTTAAAAAGAATTGATAATGTTCATGGATCAACATTTTTGACACTTAACAAAATAATTATAGAACTTGGGAGGGGGACAAGTAGAGATTTAGGGAAGATAGAAGCAGTGTTTCAATCAAGATAATTTATATTTCAAATAGAATCATTGGCTTATTGAATGGGTTGCCTTCAGATGTTGCAGAGGAAGTAAATTTGATTGAGTTTTTAAACTAAAGCTTAATAGATATGTGAATGAAAAGTGCTAGTTTTAAATTTGTTAATTTACTTATTTAATAGTCTAAGTTTGGCTTAGATAATGAGAAAGCTGAAATGGACCAACACATCCCTCATTGTACTGAAACACATTACATTATTTTAAAACCTTGTTTCAGTGTTTGTGGCAAGTACAGTGCAGATAGCCCATTGTGTAGCTATATGCTTAACTATAAACACACAAAAACTTCTTTAAATATCTGAATGAGTGTTCATTAGTACTTAATAATGATAAATAAAGAAGTATTTATTGCTAAAATAATGTTGACATAACTCTATTGATAGACAGGAATGACATATTACACACTATATTATTAGCCTCCTCAAACATAAATTGTTGGTATACATTTTAACTGAAGTTTTAAACAGGTAGAAGTAACTTATGACTACCGTGGAACAAACACTGTGTGTTTATTCTACGAAGACAATGGCCAAATTGTTAGTGTAGAAGCTAGTTTTGTATTACAATAATTATTCATCACTATTTAACATCTTTAAATAAAGTAATTGTTGTGTTGTGTTTTTCTTAACTTATTTTCAATGTCCTAGATGAATAGATCATACTCAAATTTGAATTCTATAATGATTTCATATTATAATGGTGTGGGTTATGTTATATCAAAAGATAATATATTCAAAATAATTATAGAAATAATTGGTATAAAAAGAAAAGTATGACTGGCTTGTTCCCAGACTATTATAATAAAAATTAAATGACCCAATGTATAGTCCTGAACTGAAAGTTTCCACTATTATCATCTGTCACTATACAAAGTCACAGAAGTATCAGGAAATGTACCATACGAAGTAGCGAGTGCAGTTTCAGCTTCCACGACATAAACTGTACATTTCATACAAGTAAAAAAAATAGCAGAATTGTCTACTGAACACTTCTCAATTAGACATGTTGAAGAATAATTTTATATTTCACTAGAAACTGTACGAAAACTGAGGTATGTGAAAAAGTAAGTGTTGATAATATAAAATAACTTATTAAACATAAGTAACTCAGGATGTGGTTATTTCAATGATCTAGATGCAAGTACAAGTTTTATCTCCAAAACAATACAAAGTGGCCTTACTGAATGTTTATCTACTAAAAAATACAACTAATGTGGGATATGCAGAGATAGATGGCAATCGAGGAATGACTATTAACTTTTTGAATGTCAAACTGTTGTCTCTCCATTGGTTATTCTGGATGTGAATAGTAAAGTGGCAGTTGGCTATTCAAATTGTCAACTAATGTTGTTCATTTGTTTGGAAGATTGGTAGCTGGTTGGTTTCTAGTTTTAGACCTAAAGGACAAACTCAACTTGTTTTCAGAACTTCATAAGCATTAATAAAAGGAAGACAGCACAGTGGAAGTACAGAAAAATATACTGGAAAGCCATTATAATTGCATAATATATTATTACTAATCTCATTATATTTTCTAACACAACTGTAATTGTTTCTCAATCATTTTCTCAGAAATAAACCGTAAACCATCCAAACATTATACTGTAGAATATTACACAGATCTATTGAGAGGCATATTATTTTTCAGTTTGTATTGTTACTCTCAGAAATAAACATGTTTTGAGACAGTATGAAACCTATTGGTTTATCTTCACTTAGGGCCAACATGGCCATGTGGTTTGACACTCAACTCATGATTTAAGGAATGAGGGTTCAAATCCCATTACATGAAATATGTGCACAATTTTATGTGTGAGCATTATAATGTGACAGTAAATCTCACTATTTATCAATAAAAGAGTAGCCCAAGAATTAGTGGAGTGTGGTGATAACTAGCTGCCTTTTATCTAGTATATACTGTTAAATTATAAACAACTAGCACAGATGTGTAGCTTTGTTTGAAATTAGAAAACAACAAAAACATCTCAGTTCTGTTGTCTAAAATAAACTAAAACTATTTATCAATAAACAAATACATAAAACAACACTTAAAGCTTTTTTTTTTTAAACTGGCTTATATTTACTGTATCCAGAACACCAGAAGGTAACCCATAGCCAAGACCAACCATCCTCTATGAAAAATAAAATTGGACTTAACTGAAGATGACTCCTACCCTGCCAAAATTTATAATTTTGTCCCCTAGTTCTTGTACTTTAACTGTTAAATATGAAAAAAAATGCATCAAAACTATTAATTCCTATTACAATCTTGAACACTGCCATCAGATTTAATCCAAATGTTTCTCTTTTTTCAAGTGAAAACAATAGGATAGTTTTTATCCCTTCTTATAAGACAACCATCCCAGATACCACACTTATAACCCTCTTCTGAATCCCTTCCAACAATTCAAGGTCTTTCTTGAAGTAATGAGGCCAAGACTGAACAAAATATTCCAAATGCAGCCTAACCATAACCTATACAAAGAAATTGTAACTTCTTTAGACTTGTGTTCAATATTTCTGAAGACATAACCTGAAAATCTCTTTCCTCTATACCACTAGCAACAGCACACTGCTTTAGTTTTAGGGACCAATCAACTATTTCACTAAGAACACTTCTTTTATGACATTGTTAAAGTGATTATCATCCAACTTGTACATATAGATTAAATTCTGGTAAACCATATGCATTATCTTACATTTGTTATAATTTAAGCCAATTTGCCATTTAGTTCTAGAACTCTCTACATGATAAATCCATTTGTAAAGCAGTAGCATTCTCTTCACAGTTAGCAATACATTTTAGTATATCTATAATATTAAAAGTAATTTATTGTGTTCCTTCATTTGTATCTTGTTGTAAATAAAAGAAGCAAAGATCCCAAGACTGAGCCCTGAGATACTCCACTTCTAATATCTAACCTCTTTTCTTCTCAATTAACTTATTATTCACAGTCAAAGAATTTTTTCCAGCATTTTATGTGTCACCTTGTCAAATGATTTTCAAGAATCCAGATATAACAAATCTGTACTTCTACCCTCATCTACATAAGCAATGACCTTTTCAAAGAATGTTAAAAGATTCCTAGGGCAATATTTCCCCCTAGAGTTGACTTTTCAATAAAATTTTAAACTTTGTTAAATTACTTCAGAAAGCATCTTCTTTCAGACTTTCAAAACTTTTTCCACAATTTAAGTGAGATTAATAAGCCTATAAATACTGGTATAACTGCTATCACTTCCCTTGAAGATATGAATGATATTAGGTAATTGAATTCATTAATCCTTGTTGACTAGTCAAGAACTTACAAAACAATAGTACCAAATGGCTCAGACATCCAATTCTTCAAAACCCTGAGGGAAATATTATCTTGCCCATGAGCCTTAACTTCTTAATTTTAACAAGCTCAGAATTTATGCAATTATCTTCTTCAACTTCAGTTTTATCTATCAATTGTTCAGATGAAGAACACTGATTAAGTGTTTATTCTGAAACACTAAAAAAAAAACAACAAAAAAACATAATAACCTAGCCAATTCATGATTATCAGATCCAAGTCTTCTTTTGTCATTCTCAAGAGACCTATCTCCATCCTAATATGTTTTACTCCTAATGTACTTTTAAATTACTTATTAATAATTCATTTTCAGTTGATTTTTTCACATATATTTTGGATGTCCTTATTTCCTGTTTGACTAACTTTCTTGTTGATTTTCTACACTACTAACAACTTTAAATTTCTTATGCTTTTCTTGAATTCTATCTCATATCCTTTCTAAGGCAACCTGTGTTTTTACCTGTGGTTACTCTTTTCTTTCTTTAAGAATTATATATTTGCGTACGGAAAAAAGTTTATAAATTCCCCCCCCATTTGCTCAGCTGCTCAATTCAGAACAGATAATTCTTGTTGTTCAAAATGTGTTTTGAAATTTTAACTTAAATACTATTATTTCTTATTTTCATATTCAGTAAAATGCTGAACCTAATACAGCAATGATAACTGGTAACTATGTGTTCCCAATTTTCACCCTCTGAACCATTTCTATATGAAAAGTTAATAATAAATCTAAAATAGTATTCAGTGATGTCGAGAAAACCCACTTGTAGAGAAAAATATATGTAAAAATGGCTCGTTTGAGTTGAGAAAATATTTTACATAGAGGAGGGAACAACATTTCAACCTTCTTTGGTCATCGTTAGGTTCACAAAGAAAGGAAGGTAACTGACCGAAGCTGACCACATGTTTGAAAGGGGTTGTGTAACCGAGTGTTGAATGTACAGGGCAATGTTAGATGTTTGAATATATTATATAATATAAATATAAAATATATTCAAACATCTAACACCACCCTTTTGAAATCAGGTTTCTTGTACTGTAAATCTACAGATATAAAGAAATATAACAATTGCAAAAGATGTAATGCATATCAACTGAAAGTTGCACTAAGCCATAATAATGAATGCATCAGTTCTCTTTCTATTGTAAATATAAAATATGAAGAGCTTTAAATACAAAGCACTATTGCAAAACACCTATGATCTCTATAATTAGAGTCATGTCATACAATGATTTTAATGCATCTTATTGGTAAGGTGGTGTTGTGGATATTGTTATTCATCCGTGATGTAAACTTATTCATCTAAACTCACCTCCTTTCCAATGGTAAGAGACAGTCAAAAGTTGGAGCTAAGTGACACTGATTTTATCTCTAGTTTGTCACTTCAAAATAAGGGATGGCTAGTCCAAATAGTTCTCAAGTAGATTTTCACTAGATTAAAAAATAACCAACATGTACACAAAAATGTATAGTCTAGTATTTAAGAAACATCTAACTTTTGTTTGCTTAAAAAGTAAATGATACTTTTATATGCAAAAACTGCTCATTTGGGTTGAGAAAATATTTTACATAGAAGAGCGAACAACGTTTCGACCTTCTTCGGTCATCGTCAGGTTCACAAAGGTTGTTTGCTTTTCTATGCAAAATATTATCTCAACCCAAACGAGCTGTTTTTGCATATAAATTTCTCAACAAGTGGGTTTCTCGACATCACTGAGTAAATGATACTCTTAATGTGAATTGAAAAAACATTTTCAACAATTGTAATTTACACACATATGCTATTTTAATAATATGATCAAGCTGATATTGGGTATAGTTAAACATGATGTAGTCTAATACAATGTATAAAAACATAAATGTTTGTGCTACATAAAGAAAGTTTGTAAACTACTAAATTTGAGAATTTTAATTTTACTGATGTTTAAAGTTTCCAAGTTCAGACTCATAAAAGATTATCTACCATTGCACGAGCAAGATAAAAAGCATCAAATGGAATACGAAATGCCTAAAACTAAAGATAATTAATTATAGAGGTAAATGTAAGAGACAAATCCAGAAAAATTGCAAAACAATTATCCTATTTACTGTAAAGAAATTAATAAACATTATAAACAAATTTATACATACAAAAACTGATGTTAGCAAAGATGCAACTTTCTACTCTACCCAAGGTACCAAAGTGATAGCATATACATGTATGAACATTTTATTTCTTATTTACATTAAACACCTTCTAATGCATTACAAATTTTATCCTGTTACTACTGTTCAAAAGAACCAACCAATGAAGACTGCAATAAGATACTTTCATTTCTACTTCAGTATTGAAGAAATTAGTAGGAAAAACATCAAACAGAAATAAACATGTTCTTTATAACATTTATTATATTTACATAACTTGTACTGTTGTTAGTTAGGTCCGTTAAATGATTATTATTTTTACTTTATTTATTGTTACTATAAATTTACACAAATAATGGAATGAATTTCCTCAAAACAATGAAACTGACTTCTTACTACCAGTAGTGGGCTCATGCCTGATAATGGGTTTAATAATGTCCATATTGTAACCCACACATGAAACAAAGAATAAAGTAAAACTACTTTGGGTGTCTCAGTTTATTTATACACCAGTTTGAACCACTGGTCTCAAGTTTCATAGCTGTAAAAACTTTGATAACAACTGTTATAACAGACAAAACCTACTTCTACCACTCAGGGGAAACCCTTGCATCTTAACCAGTCTTAATAATCTAAAAATATAGTTACAATATTATTTTCTAGTGCAACTATTTGCAAAGTCACCTGCTAAATATGTACTAGTCATCCCTAATTAAACAACAAAAGACACCTAGTCATCACCACCCACCACCAAGTCTTGGGTTACTCTCTTACCAACAAATAATGAGACTGATCATCACAATACAAGTCCCCTACAGCTGATAGGGAGAGCAAAGTTAAAAGATCTTATGAGATAGGATCTGTAGTTTCATTTAGTTCTATTTCATAACTTTTGTAATGGTGGATGTTAGGAGTTTTAACATGTAGAAATGTTTGGGTGGTTTAATTTCAAATTCAAGAAAATTAAGAGTAACTGCCTTCCCACAACTGCCCTATGAAAACAAGTGTTCATTTTCAAAACATATTTACACTTTATTTGCACCATATTAAACCCTATTGTTAATATCCATTAAACACTAATGTTATTCCAATACAATGTTAGTGTTTTAAGTTTAAAACTTATAATATATTAAAAATCATGCATCAGATAATTTTCACATTCACATGTTTAAGATATTTATTACATTAACACCACAGGTGTAGGCTGATTACAATTTTGGTAGGTATATTGATTTATTACAAGACCAAGAAATAAATTTTGTTTAAATTTCATGCACATGTAAAATTACATCCACAAATACTTGATTAAAACTTTATATATATATAAAAATTAGTTTTTAGATGACAAATCTACACAATAAACAAAAGTATATTATACAAAATTGAAACTTTACTTGCGTCAAGTAGAAATATTAACACTAACTAAAAGACTTCTCTAAATTAGTAATTTGGTGTTTAGATCTTGATAAAATATGCAAAAATTCTTTCAAGTTAGAACTGTTTAATTAAGTGTACACATTTAAAACTAACCAATGTTGTACTATCCGAAAATATTTTGAATAAATGGTTGAATGTTATAAATCAAACACATAATACCTCACTGTTGATAGCATCATTGCAACACAAATGTTATTTGTTTTCATAAAAACCTTTGTTATCACCAACATCATATCTTGTTAAAATTTCCTGCAGACTGTGTATAAATACCAGAAGATGGGGTACCTCCTCATCTGCAAAATCCAAATGTCTTTGTGAGATTGCATCATCATAAATGTTCTAAAAGACAAAGCAAATGGAAATGTAATGTAATAACAAACATCATAAAATATAACCAAAGTCCATTTTCCTTATTGTCTATCTAACTTTCAATATAAAACCTCTATCAATAATTCAGCCATCCAAGATATTTCAAAAGTAAAATTTGCTGACATCATTCCCTTGTTTCATATTAATGTGCAAGATATAAAGACACATTTTTAAAACATCTATGAAAGAGTAAAACAGATTCACTAATTGATTGATTGACACTATATGCCACTTTGAACATAATTTTGGTTATATTGTGGTTAACAGAGGCTGTAATTTAGTGGTAACATAAAAACGTTGCAACAATAAATGATAAAAAAAAAACAGCAATCTTTGGATTTTCAAAAAAAAAAAAATTTAGTATATTCTTTCACTCCTTTTCTGTGCTATAATTTTCCAAAATATGAAAAGACATATCTAAAGGAATTCATGAATCATAGGAAGTAACATCTGGAAAGTTGCAAAAAACATAAATAAAAACACTTATAAAAACAAGAATTTGTTGCACATCCTATCAATATCAAGATTGACCTGGAACTGTCAATGCATAAAAGATGATACATGAATCATTTTGGATATTGAAAATCAAAACTTGTTGTGTATCATTCATTAAATATATCCTGTCAACAATATAAATAGATACATTCTGTATTATTTGTGAGCTAGTGCTGATAATATACTCAGGGTAGAAAGGTTGGATAAGGACTAACCCTACAGTTTGCATAATTTCATTGTACTAGAACATTTTTTATACTGTTGTTATTTTTAAAAGACACATTGTAAATCACAGTTACCACAAAGTTGTGGAACAAGAGGTTTTATAGAAAATTTAAAAATAACAATACCTTTACAACTTTAATTACCATTTTTGATGACTATCTTTTCTCTTTCTTTTTCCAACTAATTTTTCCAGCTTTTCTTACAATGTCACATTAGAACCTGGTAATAAACAAATACAGATAAAATGATTTTACCACAAGTTACTACATTAGCAAATTAAATCTTCCATTTTAATAACCTTCATTTATTTATATTATGCAACTGGCATGTTTATCAAACAATTATTCAATGAATGGGTTTAATTGTTAACAAAATTGGTATATTAAATCTCAATAAGTTTATACTAAATGCCTTAATAACACTTTCTTAACATATAAAATTATATACAATTAGAAGATGTTTCACAGATAATATTCAATTCTACAAAAATGTTTTACATACATACATTTAAATTTTCTCTCAAATGCTCTTCAACCTTTTCATCAGACACTCATGTTTATCATTCACCTTTTTTATAGCCTCATCAAGACTGTTTCTCATGTAGAAAACTTACAAAGTACCTTAATTACTATTTTCTAGAATAAAATTTCAAGTTAAAATTCACATTAACTTTATATAATTGTTTTCAAACTGATAAATGTTCACACTTTTTCAAATATACTTTAGAAAATGAACTGTATTTCAAAATATTGTTTACTCATGAAACTTATTAGAAGCCTATACAACTTCAAATTGCGGGTTTTTATGTAATGTATTATAGACTGTTTTATTAGTGCTTGAATTGATTGGAAAATTCTAGTTTTCAAGATATTTCTTTTGTGCTGTTCATTAATTGATTGAAATACCTTGCAAAACTTCCTTGATCAAAACAAGAGAATCTTCCTGGTTTCAGTGATGTTTGCCACTGTGCTCTTCTAGAGTGGTACTCTCTCAATAACATGTGATTTAAATTGTCCACCAATCCATTTTCTATTTAGTTGCTCTACATGCTTATCAAAAGCCCCCTCATTTATCGGAAAAGAGGAAAGAGCTGGTTTCCTTCCAACTTGTCAAACTCTAAAGTTTTAAGTTTGAAAGCTGAGGAGGACTCTGGGGATGTTTTTCATACTTTCCCCTACCTTGCAGTCCCCATTATTTGATTTAATTTACAAAAAGAGAAACTCTAGAAGCAAATAAAGATAAGCCTGTTTACTCTATTAAGATAGGATAAATTCATTTCAAATGAAGATAATATCCAGAAGCAAGATGTACATTTTTTTCAGGAATATATTGAAATGATAATAACATAACAGTCTTAAAAAACAAACAAACAGTAACAACCTTAACTTCTTCTCTACAGTCATAAGAAAACTCATCTTTCAATCACTTCATTTTCTTTCTGATTAATTTTTTTAGAGTAAGAAAGAAATTAAATTTTATTATAGTAACCCATGATTTTTATCCATCTTCATGTGGTAAGCACTTATATTTTGTTACAGTTTTCCCACCAATGGCCTGACAGTCTTGGATATCTTTTCATATAAAATATTATACATTCAGTTACCAGATTATTAAATATATTTTTCTGTCCATTATTCAGAGTCATATGTACTGCTGGTAGAGTAATGATAACAAATTTAAAGATTGTGACCCATATATTAGTAAATCACTTAACAGTTTACCATGTACATAAAATAAATATCCCAGTGTTAGAAAATGTATAATAATCTACGTTTATTTCAAAATTTGTTACATCCAGCAGCACATACTTTTTTCCCAGGAAATAAACAGAAAGCAAGAAATTTTTAATGTTTAATTTGTATATATTTACAAGTTTTTCTCTTGAATAACAACAACAATCTTACATGAAAATGAGCATAACACATGTTTACATTTTAACACTTCACACGATCATTCTTTTCTGCTAAAGAACAATCATTTTTCTGATTAGTATTAAATCACATTCTAAATTTCAGATGTTTTGTTTATCTCAACTTATTGATTGTATTTCACACATAAACCTACTTACATCATCACAAAGTACAATAAAAGTATTATTCTTAAATCCGTTCAAAACGTAATTTTCTTCAATCTCTTATAATTACAAGTTTTCCACACAAAGGTCAAAGTTGTCTTTGTTGAAAACAAAAAAGCAAGGATATACTCTTTCAACTGATACATTGTACTTTATAATTGTAATGATTCATATAGTTGCAAACTCTTTAACCTAAAGATGACCTAAAAAGGTCACAACGTTGTTCTCTACTTCTATAGTTTTAATACCCATACCAACTGTATTGAGATAGAATTTTACAAACGATTTATACAGTCCACACTTAATTCAAAAAATAACTATAGCAATGATGCTGCATTAAACCGTGTTATAGAGAAAAGAGATTTAGCCTGAATCGTTTAGGGTTAGAATATAAAATGCTAATTTACTTACGTACATACTGCTTCGAGGTTTTTTGGATTATTTTAACATCAAAGCATTTTTGCGATATAAGTTTAAAGTGCCTGATAACACTTTGTGATGTCCTAAAAGTTGGAAATAATAAAATCCTTTTTGTTATAGACATTTGTTTTATCAGATTTGAACCCTTTCTCGCATTACTTTTACATGTCTTGCGATCTCTTGTACTGTTTTGATTACGTCACACAGATAAATTGTTGTAGACACGTGAACGAATATTGATTCAAAAATATGAAAAATTCTGGAAAACCGTTAATAAACTAAGTTACGAGTGAAACCTCCATCTCATTTATACTGAGATTCACAGTGAAAAACAAGTTTGCGAGATTAATATTGATAAATATCATTTTAATATTTTACATATTAGAACCTTACTATATTTTCAAATACCTGAATAATATTTCAATTATATTAGGTGAGAAAAAATTTAATTTTTCATGTATTGTGATGAAATTCGTTATTACCACCATTGGCCAAATTAATTGGCCAAAGTAAAGCCTAAATCTTGTTAGGTTTAGATTAATTTGTAAGTGCTGAGTTTTCTTGTGAAAATATAATTTCGAAATATAATTAAGTTAATATTAATGAGATTAATTTATTCATTGTAGAATACTAATAATTTTATATACATGTGTGTGTATATACATATGCATGTATGTTTAGAATATAACCTCTTGCGTTGAAATGACACGTTTCCCATTTTAACCAAAGTATGTATCAAATATAGTGAAAACCGATGATGGTGTTCTATTGTGTTTATGTATGTTTTCTTACATCAAAGCCACATGAGCTATTTGCGATGTACACTGAGGAAAATCCAACCCGTTACTTTAGCTTTGCAAATCCTAATATTTAACACTCTTCTACCGCGGAAGTGATGTTATAGCCTCGGAAAAGTTTAAAATTTAAAAATTTAAAACATTAAAGTGTTTTTCTTATCAATCCTAATCAATAATATGGGCCATAATGTGTTTCCAATTTGTAGACAAATTATTTTAGGAAATAAATAAGATTCTATGAATTTTCGATATTGTTTAAACTAACGAAGGCCCGGCATGATCAGGTATTCGGGTTCGAATCTCCGTCGCACCAAACATACTCGCCCTCCCAGTCTTTGGGACGTTATAATGTAACGGTCAATCTCACTATTCGTTGGTAAAAGAGTAGCCCAAGAGTTGGCGGTGGGTAGCAATGACTAGTTGCCTTCCCTCTAGCCTTACACTGCTTAATTAGGGACGGCTAGCACAAATAGCCCTCGAGTAGCTTTGTGCGAAATTAAAATGCGCGCGCATGTGCTTATTTTCCAATATACGAGGACTGGTGGGTAAATTGCAACATTCTCGCGCAAGTGTTAATTTTGTAGTTGAGCGTGCAGGTGTTAATTCTGTGGAAGCTCGCATAGATGCTTGTTCTGTTAAATGTTAGCGAAGTTAATTAATTGATAAATGCCATATCAAGTATTGAATATCTTAGATGCGCGCACAGATTCTTATTTTGTTATTTTGCCAGAAATTATTAAATTGGTAGACATACTCGCAGGTGTTGTACTTCTTAGATGAGCGCGCAGGTGCTTATTTTTGGACATGCGTCCAGGAGTTTATCAAAGTATATGAGCACGATAAATACTAAGCTTGTAGACACGCGTGCAGATGTTTATTTTCGTAAATGGGCACAGTAATGTGTAAATTGGTACATGCAGGTTTAAAGAAATACTTATTTTAGCACATTTGCACACAGATAGATAAATTGGTAGATCAACGCACATGAACTTGCCTTCGTACACGCACGTGAAAGTGCATAAATTTCTAAATGACGGCACAGGTGCTTATTTTATATATTCCATTACCAGTATAGGCGTGCGTGTAGGTGCTTATTTCGTAAATTCTCGTGCAGATGCGGAAATTGGTATGTGAATACGGAGGTGCTTACTTTTGTTTCTGTGCTTTTAGATGCACAGATTTATTTCAACAGCCTTCATAGTTGTTTGTGTTTTTTTCGTAAGTGTTTTATAATAGAGGAAATATTTTACTCTTAAAGTATAATAACAAACAGGCAAAAATAGTATAGTGAACATCACCTACAATACGAGAATAAACCATATAAAAAAGCAATTGGGTAATTTTATTTAAACGAGAAGAAAGAGAACACAACATTCGGTGTCTTTTGTAACGTTTTTTTCTCGTTTTTCATATCACATTTTCCATTGTAAGAAACAGCTATAGCATTGGTTTCCAGGTGAGATTACCCCGCCTTTAAAACAAATGGTTGGAATACAAATCAATTTTTAAAACTGAATATCACATCGTTATCGACACAGTTTTTTTACCAGCTTGGAATATGAAACGTTTCGTTCCTGTATTGTTGTTATAAGTCAAATGTATTAATCTTTGTGTTTAATAATATTTAGTAAGAAATACGGTTATTTCTGTTGTTTATCGCATATGAAACATTAAACTAACTATGCTAAAGGAAATGGTATTAATTACATCAGCTGGCGAAGAACGACATTTTAGTATTAATGTATGTCTAACAGTAAGACACACCATTCTTTTTTGTCCACCAGATTTTCATTTGAGGCCATGTATTAGATGACGTGACAGGTTTTGTTATGAAGCGAAAGACGTGTTTATTTTATATATCTTTGTTAATCAAATACGATTCACATTTAGTATCGAAATGAAGCCGGCTGTGTTTTAATCTTAACCTAAAACATACATAACAGTAAAAGAGGTACATGTACTTACCTTAAGTGTTTCAATTTATTTTATAACCACTATTTCAAGTTTCATAACTGTAAACACATTTGCAAGTGTTGTAGTGCTAGACTTGACTAACAATTGTTCAAATTGTAATACTCAAAGAAATCAGGACAAATCGTCGCATTTTTTATAAACAAATCACTACACGTCATTCATTATTCGCACTTGTTGATAAACTCAACAACACTGAATGAATATTTTATCTCAACACATAGCCAATATCACTTCTCAGATTACTGGTTTTGTTCTCCGATCAACTGAAGGTCAATATTACACCTTAAGCGACTGCCTATTGATATTCTAACATATGGAAGGTACAATCAAATCATAAGTAAATGTTGTTTTGTTGTTGGTGTTATAACGGTAAGAAGTGAACACTACACCTTAAGCGACTACCTATTGATATTCTAACATATGGAAGGTTCAATCAAATCATAAGTAAATGTTTTGTTTTTGTTGTTGTTGTTATAACGGTTGGAAGTGAACACTACACCTTAAGTGTCTAACTATTGATATCCTAACATATGGAAGGTACAATCAAATCATAAGTAAATGTTGTTTTGTTGTTGTGTTGGAAGTGAACACTACACCTTAAGCGTCTAACTATTGATATTCTAACATATGGAAGGTACTATCAAATCATAAGTAAATGTTTTGTTTTTTGTTGTTGTTATAACAGTTGAAGGTGAAAATTACATCTTAGGCGACTGTATATTGTTAATTTAAAATGAGGAAGTCACCACCTCATCGTAAGTAACTAATTTTTTTATTTAACACTAAGAAGTTTTTAAGTGACTGATGTTTATAAAAATAAGGAAACTGGAGTAAGATTTGTTATGTACGTTTTATTGAGACACAAACAGAACTGACCGACAAAACGACCTTCAGGTTTTGGTAACTTTTCTTTAACAGACCTGTCATGACGTCAAGGAAATAAAAATTGCTACGGGGCAGAGTTTTTTCACTTTCAAATCTCACTTAAGAATATATTAGGACTACTATATTAACTAACTTAGGAAAAGAGTGGACGTTTGAAGCACGGGACATGAACTTCACACAGCAACCGAACAACAAACAGCAGAAAACACCTTTCTACTGGTTTTTACTTACTGCTTTATTAAATCAAAGGGTGAACAGAAAATCAACCAATAAAGTGCAGAACGAAGAAATATCCTAATTTCTGACCAATCCTGGCTTTAATAAATGTACATAAGGATGACAACGACTTTGCAATGTTGGAATTATTTTGTTAAATATATTCTCAGTTTTAATATTATCTTTCTGAATTTCATTTCTAGGTTTTTTATGCTCGAAAATTTGTTTAAGAAATTTAGAAAACTATATAAACAAAGAAGAAATTGTGGCAGTTTAAAATATAAAAATTTTAACAAACAAAACTTAAAAATTGATCTACTTAAATAAAACGTAAATATACATAAATGACATCTCTTGGAACGCACAGTTACATAATGTATTTGATTGTACTGAATTAATGTCTCCCTAGATAAATTATTGTGTATATGTGCACATGAAAATGGTTTTAAATGAAACAATTTAGGGTGTGGGTGCACTTAGAAGTTGTGTCTAATGGAATAAATGAAACAGAACATTTAAACAAATTTATTTTACTGGTTTTCTGAGGTGTATTTATTTCTTCATCGCTTCAACTGTACATGTATATAACTGTATGCTTTTTCAACTATATATATATATACATATATGTCTTGACAGTGTATTTTGTTTTCTACAGCATTTGCTTGTGTTAAAGTTACGTCTTTGGATAACATATCTCCTGAAAATGAAACATCAGAAGCCGTCAGTGTAGAAAATGGAGTGGAAATGATCACAATACCCGATGAAATGAACCAGTCGGTAGTGATCACAATACCTGATGAAATGATCCAGTCGGTAACAAGTCCAGATAAGGAGAAAGAACCAGAACGTTGGGAATGGGAAGGAAAACTGGACTTTGTTTTAAGTTCTATAAACTACTCTGTCGGTCTTGGAAACGTATTGCGATTTCCATACTTGTGTTATGAAAATGGTGGAGGTATGTGTCTTGTGGTTTAATCCAACAAAATATACATGAAACCTTTACCTTACTAAATGTTAAATCGATGGTTCTAATGGATTATATGTTGTTGTTTGTTATTTAGGGGCATTTTTGTTTCCCTACCTCATCTGTTTAGTCTTGTGTGCTGCTCCTCTATTCTTCCTGGAAGTGGCCATTGGTCAGTACCTCAGCGTTGGTGGTATCGGGGTCTGGAATTTAGTTCCTATCTTTAAAGGTAGCTATTGTTGTTCACTTCTAATGCCTTGGTATTTTTCACCTTTTCCGGATAAATATAACTCATACTTGTGTCTCAAATATGTCAACAGTTCTTATGTTATGTAATCTATACTTTCACTAGGAATTGGCTTTGCTTCAATGACCATCGTTTGTCTTTATAATATCTACCACGTGGTGATAATAGCTTGGACTATATTCTACTTCTTTTCCTCAATGACGTCACCACTGCCTTGGGAATCGTGTGGTAATTGGTGGAACACAAAATACTGTATGAAAGAGGGAACCAACATCACGAATCTTAATATTACAGCCACCGAAGCAAAATCACCTGTAACCGAATTCTGGGAGTAGGTTTAATTTTTTATTTTTCAGATGAATCTTTTATTTTCGATCAATAAATAAAAGTCGTATTTGGATCTAGTGTTCTCAAAATATTGTTTTCTATGTATATATATACATATATATATTACAATGGGAGTACAATTAAATAACTATTTTCTATCAACATAATGTTATTATTTATTCATTTTCCACATTTGTACACTGGTTTTTAGTCCAGTTAACTGTTTACCAGTAATTTATATTTTTCTACTTTAATTTATGAAAAATATATTGTCGATAGTCCAAAATGTTTAACTTGTCCAACTTGTCCAGCCAAACAACTAATCCTTTACAATTAAGTTTCAATCTAGGTAAATCTCAGAGTAATAAAGATCTTCACTTGCTCTATTCTATTGAAATAAATTCCATTAACAAACATTCATTTACTAACGTCGGCATGGCCGAGCACGTAAGGCATGCGACTCGTAATCTGCGGGTCGCGCTAAACAAATACTCGCCCTCCCAGCCGTGGGGCGTTATAAAGTGGCGGTCAATCGCACTATTCGTTGTGGATTTTCAACATTTATTTTAAGATATACCACGATGTAAAATGATAATATAATTTATTTATTAACTTATAATATATGTGGTTTAAGCATGTAGAACAAACAACTAATCCTTTACAATTAAGTTTCAATCTAGGTAAATCTCAGAGTAATAAAGATCTTCCCAATTCTATTGAAATAAATTCCATTAACAAACATTCATTTACTAACGTCGGCATGGCCGAGCACGTAAGGCATGCGACTCGTAATCTGCGGGTCGCGGGTTCGAATCCCGGTCGCACCAAATATGCTCACCCTTTCAGCCGTGGGGGCGTTATAAAGTGGCGGTCAATCGCACTATTCGTTGGTAAAAGAGTAGCCCAAGAGTTGGCGGTGGGTAGTGATTACTAGTTGCCTTCCCTCTAGCCTTACACTGCTAAATTAGGGACGGCTAGCACAAATAGCCCTCGAGTAGCTTTGTGCGAAATTCCAAAACAAACAAACAAAACAGCTTTGTGCGAAATTAAAAAAACAACAACAAACTAACGTCAAAATAACTATCTTAGAAAGTTATACAATGTAAATCTACTAATAAAAAAAGGAAAATATTTTGAAGAAAAACTCCTTATTCTTATAAATTATACAATGATTTTCAAAACAAAACTACTGATTTTTAAATAAAATTATTTGTATTAGAATTTCAATTGAAATAAATACTTGTAATAGTAAAAAAAAGAAGTAAAGGTGGCTTCCTAGTGGCATAACGGTTTGTCTGAAGACTTATAATGCAAGTAACAGATATCTCAATGTGTATCTTTGTGCTTAACAATGACAAAGTTAAAGATAAAAATATAAAAAATATGATTACTTTTGATAATTTGTATTAGAATGTAAGATACTTCTTTTAGCAGATATGTTAACACCTAAAATTAATATTAATAGTAGTGTTTTATATAAATGAGAGAAAATTTAAATATTTGTAAAATAATTGTTAAATTTTGAATTCAAACATCTTTCTATTAAAGTTTAATTTTAAATTTGATTAAATTTTGTTTAATATCATTTTTAAATAAAATAGTGGAGGTTGGAAGTTTCAACTTTTAGAATTTTTAGGATGCTTTTAAGGTTGTATCTGAATATTAAGCGTAACTGCCTTCTCACAGTTGCTGCAGCCCTATGAAAGGCAGTAGGAGTTGAGATATTACGTTTCTAAGCACTCAAATTCTAACCCTTAAATGATTTTACATACCTGCTGACTAGTCTGACATCAGTGTCTGGATTTTATCTGACAACATAATGCAATGGCCACTTACATTATTTGTTGTGACTCATGGTTTAGAAATAAGATTGATAATTCAAAATAACTGTTTAATTTTAATTCTGTTATAATGTTTGTTATACGTATATTTTGTAGAAGTTGGTTAAAAACAGATGATGCTTACTGTAGCTACATCTAGGAATAGACTCAACTAACAATGACTGTAATAATAATGGACACCTCATGTGCCAGTTATGATGCACCATGTACCTTGTGAGAATTTTACCCAGTTAACCTTATTGTTAATCTTGTAAGATAAAGTTTAGGACATATATTTCTAGGTATAATTGGTTTTTAAATAACCTTCCTTGTTTCTATTATTGGCTTGAAAGGTACTTATAATACCATAGTAGACAGTTTTATCATTTAATACTCAAAAATTAAAAATTATGAAATCCTAACTGAAATTGGTTTAATAGTACATTTCAATAAAACAGTATTTATTACTCTTTTGAAGGCGTCGAACATTACAGATTACTTCGGGATTACATGACTTGGGAGGTGAGAACATGGAACTGAGTTTGTGTTTGTTACTTGCCTGGTTTGTGGTTTATTTCGTCATCTGGAAAGGTCTACTGAGAAGTGGCAAGGTAAGATTTAAACTAAAATAAAACTTGGAAAGAAAGGAAAGATTGCATAAAACAGTGTTACAGTAACCATAAGGAAACATCACCTAATGACATAAAACACCATTTTTGTAATTACAAGAACAGATCACATAGTAACAAAAAACATTACAGTAATCACAAGGAAAGATCACCTAATGACATCAAACGCCATTACAGTAATCATAAGGAAACATCACCTAATGACATCAAACACCATTACAGTAATCATAAGGAGAGATCATCTAATGACATAAAACACCATTACAGTAATCACAAGGAAAGATCACCTAATGACATAAAACACCATTACAATAACCATAAGAAAACATCACCTAATGACATAAAACACCATTACAGTAATTATAAGGAAACATCACCTAATGACATAAAACACCATTACAGTAATCATAAGAAAACATCACCTAATGACATAAAACACCATTACAGTATTCATAAGAAAACATTACCTGATGACATAAAACACCATTACAGTAATCATAAGAAAACATCACCTAATGACATAAAACACCATTACAGTAATTATAAGGAAACATCACCTAATGACATAAAACACCATTACAGTAATTATAAGAAAACATCACCTAACGACATAAAACACAATTACAGTAATCATAAGAAAACATCACCTTTTATTTAATCCAATAATCTTTAATGTTTCTGGCATTAATTATTTCATATCTTCGGACTGTTTTACTTTATTATTTGTTCATTGTTTGCAGATTATTGAGGTGTCAGCAGTCACTCCATACGTCATTCTAATCGTTCTTTTTATTCGTGGAGTGACGTTAGAGGGCGCTGGAGATGGACTACTTTTTTACATTAGTCCACAATTTGACAAACTTTTGGATCCCAAGGTTCGTTTATGATATTGTTATTACATTCATATACTAATGTTATTGTTATTATATTCATATATAAATGTTATTGTTACTATATTCATATATAAATGAGATTTAATATATAAATGTGTTATTGTTATTGTTATTATATTCATATATTGAGATTGTTATATATTGAGATTTAAGTGTTATTGTTATGATATTAATATTCCAATGTTATCATTATTACATTCATATACGATATAAACACCAGTAAATATTAATGTTAGATGTTAAAGGTTGTTGGACAGAACCAATGGCATATTCTTTTACCAACGAATAGTAGGATTAACCGTACATTTTAATGCCCCTGACGCTGAAGACAAACACTAACAACCAGACTGGGCAACAAATAAAACTTCCCATCTAATGTAACTGTAATTTACGTCTTTAGTGAAAACAGTGTCATTGTTAATCAGTAACTGTCAAGCGATTTTTTTTCGTTTATTTGCTATCAATCTTTAATACTAGTTAATAATTCTTTAATCAAAACGAAACTAAACTAAATTAGTGTTAAATTTAAAGAAGTGAACTCTTTGTAATCAGTATTAATTTATTGTATTAATGTTATTAGGTCTGGGTGACAGCAGGAACGCAAGTGTTTTTCACCTTTGGTGTTGGTTTCGGTTCCGTCGTAACTCTTGGAAGTTACAACAAGTTTAGCCACAACTTCTTCCGGTAACAAACAAACTCTTAAGAAATGTTTTCTTATGTTTTAATTTAATTATTTAACAATGATTTGCACAAAAATGTTCAATAATGTAATAATTCTCTATACTCTGTATTTGTTATTCTTTCAGTGTTTCTGTTTCCATGGATATTATTGTACACTTTGCACACATTCATAATTGTTTCTCTATCTTTATTTCTAGAGACGGATATATTCTTTGTCTTATTAACCCTGCTACCAGTATATTTGCTGGTAGCGTTGTATTTTCCGTCCTCGGACACATGGCCTACTTGAAAGGTGACGGGACTGAAGTTGCTGACGTTGTAAAGTCCGGTAAGATAATTCAGTCTTCTAGTGCTTCAGTTGTTTATATAAACACTAAAAATTCTGTTTCTGTACAAAATCAACGTGTAACAGAATATTTCAGAACAAACTTTATTAATATATATTTTTTTAATCTTGGTTCTAAAACATTTAAAATGAACGTCTATTGTTAAGTTACAGTGTATCAACATCTTAATATACACTAAGTATTATCAGACAGTGACCTGCTGTGTTATTTTCAGAGTACAAACACGGTCCTTGTTTAGATATAATCTAACATGATGTATTTTCTTCAGGTCCAGGGTTGGCATTCATCACCTACTCTGAAGTTGTTTCACAGTTGCATAATTCACCTCTATGGGCAACTGTATTCTTCTTCATGCTGCTAATCCTCGGCATAAACAGTCAGGTGAGCAGATAATATGTTTATGTGTTAATGTACGTCAACATTGTGAAATATTCAGGGATTAAACACTGTCTTTTCGTTTTTGTTTTAAATTTATACGTTTCTGTTATCGTTTGCTTGGTGGGAGTTTTAACGTCTTGTGCGTGGTTCAACGTATGGAATCTCCTTGGAAGTGAAATAAACAATTTCAGCAGTATAAAACGTGAGTAACGTTAACGTGCGGGTGTTATTTAGTACGTCCGTTACATTTTACCCAATTACACATTTCAACAAAGAACAAGAGATATACGAGAGAACCGATAGGTAAGGGGAAAACAATTAGCAAGTTGCGACTGTTTTTTGGGATTTAGAAATTCTGCCAATCCCTCAATGAACGTAAGGCTAGTACGTGAAATTTGTAAAACTTGTAGTTGATGAAATGAAAGGATATCATTGTCATTAATTACACTCACAACCTGAGTAGCAACAGGAGCTAACGGTAGAAGCTACGAACTGTTTAACTCCATGACTCCCATATATTATTCCCTGGTGTGCGTGTAACATATAATTTTTCAGTTTAACAAAACTAGCCCTTCTGGTGTGTTGCTAATATCATATATTTTATTTCCTCCTCTGCCCTATCAAATATTTGGTTGCAAGTCATGTGTCGAGTTACAATACAATTGTTAATACGTGTGTATGCTACATCCTACAATTGTATGTAACTTGCTACATATAACAGATATCATCTTCACGATGGATACCTCCTAAGTTTTCCTATCGTATTACATATATTAGTAACAAGTTACATGGCTGTTACGTGTTACATTTTTTAGTTATGTGCCACATGTCACAGTAATGAACTATATCAGCTACATGGTTAATACCTCTTGCAGTTGCTACATATGTTTGTAAGTTCTTACATATGTCACTAATGAGTTACGTGGTTGATACCTGCGACAAATCTCACCACGTTATTCTAGTCCTAGTTTCAGATTGTTGTGTGTTTCAACTGCGACCTCTAACACATGTTTGTTGTGTGGCACATATACTTGTTGCTGCACGTCACATGAGTTTACATTATGTTCTATTTTATATCTAACAAATCAAACAATGGATGCGAAACCACATATTGTTTAACTGTTTATCGCTGGTTAAATATTTCAATATGCAAGAAATTTCAAAGTACCATTCTTCAGTGATCCATAGAGATAAACTTCTATTTCAGAAACTAATAACTTAAAACGTCCTCTCACGCAAGATGAAGTATTACGTTATCAAACTAAATAATAACACGTATGTTTGAAACTTTATTATATAAAACATTAATTCACTAAATATATATACACTGCTGGCCAAAATCTTAAGGCCAATTAACACAAAAAAATTTGCATTTTGCATTGTTAGACTCAACCACTTGTTTGAGTAGAGCTTCGAAAAATGAAAATAAGAAAAGGGAAAATAAGAATAAAAAACTTTTTTAGCATTTAATAGGGAAATATGTGAACACTATGAAATTAGTCTGAATACTAGCTGATCAAAAGTTTAAGACCATACCAGAAAGAAGTCCCAAACAGGGTAGGAAATGCCCAATAAGAGGTCTCATTAGTGAGTTGTACAGCCATCATTGCGAATAACTGCAAACATTCGCTTTGGCATAGTCGATATAAGATTTCGCAGAAGGCTGGCTGGTATATTATTCCAAGTGGTGAAGATGGCTTTACGGATATCATGCACTGTTTGAAATTGACGTCCATTTCTATAGATTTTTCTTACCATCTACCCCCAAACATTTTCAATGGGGTTCAGTTCGGGCGAACACGCTGGATGGTCCCAAAGAATCACGTTATTCGTCATCAAAAAGTCCTTTGTCCTGCGGGCATTGTGGATTGCAGCGTTGTTTTGCTGAAAGATCCAGGTATTTCCACTCAAGCGGGAACCTTCAGTCAATAAAAATGCTCTCGCCAACATGCTAATGTGGCCAGCTGGTGTTTGACGCCCCTGAATAATCTGAGTTCTATTGTTCCATGGAAGGAGAAAGCACCTCAGATCATGATGGAACCTCCTCCACTGTGTCGTGTAGAAACTTTTTCCGGTGTGATATCCTTATCGTGCCAGTAACGTTGTAAGCCATCTGGACCGTCCAGGTTAACTTTTTTCTCATCGGAAAACAAAACTTTCTTCCACATTTCTACGCCCCGTGTTTGGTGCTTCTCAGCAAAGTTTAACTGAGCTGTTTTGTGGTGTGGAAGGAGGCGTGGCCTTTGAAAACGTTTACGATTTTTAAAGCCTTTCTCTCGTAGATGCCGTCTTATTGTTCTTGAGCTGCATTCTGTGTCCGTAAGGGCCTTAATCTGGTTCGACGATTGGCTGTTGTCTTGCCGGACAACCCGTCGAATCCTCCTACTCAACGTCGGCGAAATATTTTTGGGCTGACCACTTGAAATTCTCGTTCCATATTCCTCAGGATCTTTTAAGAAATTTGCAACAGCAGTTTTACTACGCACAGTCTCACCAGCGATGGCATGTTCAGAGAAACCTTAATTTTGCAGTTCGAGAATGCTGCCACGTTCAAACTCTGTCAACTTTTTTGCCTTTGCCATGTTTGTACCCAATGTTACACAGGAGATGCGAGTGGAAGATGTTGACAATACTAATGCTTGAACACAAATGACTAAATTTCGTTTCGTGTTTACCGATTAACGCTTCATTTCAGTACGGTCTTAAACTTTTGATCAACTGGTATTTAGGCTAATTTCATAGTGTTCACATTTTTCCTATTAAATGCTAAAAAGGTTTTTTATTTTTATTTTCCCTTTTCTTATTGTCTTTTATCGAAGCTCTACTCAAATATGTGGTTAAGTCTAACAACGCAAAATGCATATTTTCTCTTTTTGTTCATTGATCTTAAGATTTTGGTTAGCAGTGTACATATACAATTTATATAGATCTGTCTAACTATGTTATTAAGTTACTTTGATCTGTATGTTATGACAACATGTGTACTGATATTGGTCAGTTTTTGTTTTTCAGTTCTGCACCGTGGAAACTTTCATCACAGGTATCGTGGACGAATGGCCATCTCTTTTGAGACCGCGAAGAGAAGTTTTTACCGTAGTAATTGTTATCATCTTATACATGTTAGGCCTACCAATGGTCACTAAGGTATGTTCCATAATATTAAAAAAAATCAATAAACGAGTAAAAGGAAAATATCATTATGGTAGATGTTTCATTTGTCCGTCAAAAAAAAAAAGTTACTCAAGCCGTCATCTCATCCAAAATAAACGACGTCATAATTAATGGCGTCAATGATGATAACAGTAAGGTACTGCTGTAGAGAGAGATGTTAGTTCCTGTAGAAAGATATCTATAACTGTCTCAGTTTGTTATGTGATGATTGGTCTGTAGTACATGACGTCTAATGATGATGTGTTGCACATGATGTCAAATGTTTAGTGTTTAGTATGTAATGTCTAATGATGATGTGTAGTGCATAATGTCTGATGTTGGGTGTGTAGTACGTGATCTAATGATGATGTGTATTGCATGATGTCTCATGATGATGAATGTGTAATACATGAAGACTTATGTCGGGTGTGTAGTGCATGATGTCTAATATTGGGTGGATAGTCTAAAACAAATCTTATTCACTGTAAAAATGACGTAATAAATAAAACTTACCATAAGCACAACTCCCAATACTATTATATTTATTCAGTAACGTTCCACTTCTGATATATCTGTTTATTTCTGTGGCTTTACCATGGTGTTATCTTGTATCTAGAATATGGAAACTGTAACTTGTAATAAAATATATTTAATAAAAACGAAACTGTTAATAAATAATTCTGATTGGATTTCTTTAAACTGATTGTATTATTCACTAAAATAATCATTTTACTTTTCAGGGGGGCATGTACATATTTCAACTGATGGATTATTATTCTGCCAGTGGAATGACTCTACTGTTCACTGTTTTCTTTCAAACTATAGCTATTACATGGGTTTATGGTAAGTTTCAAATGCATGTCCTGCATTATTTCTTACGCCACTTCCCACTTCTTATATATCTGTTTATTTATATGTTGTTATTCTGTTCCGTAGAATGTGATGATGTATTTTACGTATGTTAATCCTAGGAGGAGCTGTTGTACAATAAACAAGTTAATCTTGAAGGGTGGTATCTTATTATATGCAGGTTAACCCTAGAACATGCTGTTGTACTATATGCAAGTTACCCTTAAAATATGTTGTTGTATTATTCTCAAGTTAACCCTAGAATGTGCTGATGTGCTATATTCAAGATGATGATATATTATTCTGAAATTAACTCTAGAATGTGCTGTTGTACTATGTGCAAGCTCTCCCTAAAGATGATGATATATTATTCTCAAGTTAACCGTAGAAGATTGTGTCTTACTCAAGTTTCACTTTAGAGATGATAGTTAATTATTCATTACATTTAATCCTTGTATTATTGTACTCAAAAGTCAATAGTTTTTAACAACTTAATTTTTTCTTCGCTTCACTTTTTCTAGTTTTTTTTAACTTTATCTCCACAAAGGATCAGATTCGCTATTCATCCTTTAAATTATCTTCTTACCTTTTGTTTTGTTTTTTAAATTTGCGAAGGTTACATATGGACTGTCTGCGCTAGCATCACTAATATAGTAGTATAAGATTAGAGAGAAGGCAGCTAGGTGTCACCACTCGCCGTCAACTCTTGGGATGCTCTTTTACTAACGAATGGTGGGATTAATCATCACTTTATAATGCCTTCATGGCTTAAAGGGCGAGCATGTTTCGTTTGACGGGGATTCGGAACCACGACCCTCAGTTTACGAGTCAAGCGCCCTAACCACCAGGGGCCTTTTTTGTTTTTAATCTTTTGTGGGATTTTCAGTTGTTTTCATTATAAACTTTGAACTATTAATTAACAAATACACTTTTAATTTGTAGATTTGAGTTAATTCAAGTTTTATGTCAAGTGGTTTTTTTACGTGAAGGTAACAACCAGTAAAACAATAAATTTGTTAAAATATTAATAACAATAAATTATTTCAGGTGTAAAAAGGTTGTCTAGCAACATTGAAGAGATGACAGGATATCGGCCTAACTGGTACTTCCTCGCTACCTGGGTTTTTGTCTCTCCAGCCATTTGTTTGGTAAGTTTGATACCCCCTATATTACCAATAACAGTATAACATTGGAATTAGTGGATTATATCAGCACGCGATTATTGGTATGTTAATGGTGAGTTCGGGTTTGGTCCCAGAAACGTCCTCACCTAAATGCCACAGACTCCTTTCCAAGAAGAAGAGGACGAAATTCGACTGAAAATCCAACTGGAATAATGAAAATTTAAGGATAGATTTCTATGATTGTTGAATTCAACTCTGATATCGGAGTTTGTTTGTGGCACCTTTCAGGGTTGAAAAGGCACAATTCTGATATAAACATTAATGTTTTATGTGTTAAAGATGGCACCGTTCATTGAAAATTAAATTTAGTTTTAACAACCGCAATTTTTGTATTACATTTAAAACATTTATCAATAAGTATTTAATCAGGATCTTGACATACTGAAAGTCCTGTTCATGTTGAGCACACAGTACTTTTATTTATAATTATGTGATAAAGAAATGATGGCTACACATACCACAATTATTTTTATAATTGTTTAAATCTTGAATACACAAAATGTAGGACCGATACGGTCAGGTGGTTAAGACAATCGACTCGTAATCTGAGGGTCGTGGGTTCGAATTCCCGTCACACCAAACATGCTCTCCCTTTCAGCCGTGAGGGCGTTATAATGTGACAGTCAATCCAACTATTCGTTGGTAAAAGAGAAGCTCACGAGTTGGAGGAGGGTGATGATGACTGGCTGCCTTCCCTGTAGTCTTACACCGCTAAATTATGGACGACTAGCGCATATACACCTCATGTAGCTTTGCACGAAACTCAAAACAAACCAAACCAGAAGTGTGAATTTTTTATTGATTTTTGTTTGAGGTGTCATTCAATAGATGGCGATACAGTTAATGAGCCTCAATCGCCACTTCTGATATTGAGAACTAGTTGTATTTCAGCACAACAGATTGCATAATAGTATTATTTATTTCGGCCACTGACATTGACATAAACAGCCACGCCATATCTCAGTTACGGTAAACTGTATTGACCCTCACCTATGGTGGAGTTATAAAAGTATTTAAGGATAATGGAGGACCTGGATTTGTACATTTGTTCACTGTAAGTAACGAAATGAACCTTGAACATTCAGCAAGTGAGAATACTATATGTTAATTGTGATAACAGATCATTTTTCTCACTTACTCGATAAAACTGGCATTATGTTAACTCAGTTACGTTTCTCACAGTATCAAAAACATATAAATAAATACCTTATCTTTAGTAGCTAATATATATATATATATACACACAAATGATGTTCAATTTTATTTCAGTTTCATTCAGAGAACCAGAGAATGTCTTTTTTCTAATTCTAAATACATATTTCCTTTAGGGAATATTCCTGTTTTCAGTTTTGAGATACAAGCCTTTGGTGTATGCAGAGACTTACGTTTATCCTTGGTGGGGAGAAGTCTTAGGCTGGGGGATAGCCCTGGCTTCAATGTTATGGATTCCGTTATATGCTTTTCATTTTATGCTGGTAACACCAGGTTCTCTTAAGGACGTGAGTTGCTTTTCGTCTTTATCAAAAGTAAAATTTTAAATATTATTGATAAATTATTTATACTGAAACTTATTATCATGTTTTCCTTCAGTACATAATCATATTACTAACACTAGATCCTCCTTTAGTATATGATCATATTTTAGTAGATTTTCAACACTTATATTGACTATAGAGACAGTCTCAAAGTTGGCAAATAAAATATTACTGAAATACACCAGTTTCTTTACGTATAAATATCATTTATGTTAATATTTCCAGATATAATATTTATGATGATAAATGAGGTTAATATTCAAATTAGGAAGTTATACCTCAACTATTGAATTCGTTTTTTTTTTTCATTTCAGCGGCTGATTGCTGGCATAACTCCTACACTTCGACCTTCCAAGAAATAAACAAAGGCACTTGGTGAAGATTTCGAGCTTCCCAAAACTCAAACGAATCAACTGTCAAACATTGGAAATTATACGTTGGCAATCCAAGAAATACTTCACATTTAAATGTTAAAAAGTCTATGTGATCATATTACTAACACTAGATTCATAGACTTTTTAACATTTAAATGTGAAGTATTTCTTGGATTGTCAACGTATAATTGATCTAGTGACTAGATCCTTCTTTAATACGTGATCTTATTACTAACACTTGATCTTTGTTTGGTATATGATAATATTTTTAACACTAGGTCTTCCGTTAATTCATGATTATATTACTAACACCAGATCTTCCTTTAGAAAATGACAATATTACTAACACCAGGTCTTCTTTCAGTACATGATTATATTACTAAATCTAGATCTTGTTTTAGTACATAATCGTATTTTAACACTTGGCTTCCTTTAGTACACCATCGTATTACTACACTAGTTCTTACATTAGTGCATCATCATATTACTAACACTAGATCATCCTTTATTATATAATTATATTACTAACACTAGAGAATCCTTCAATACATGATCATATTACTCACACCTGGTCTTTCTTTAGTACATCATCACATTACTAATACCAGATCTTCCTTTAGTACTTGATTATATTACTAACACCACATCTACCTTTACTACATGATCGTATCACTAACACAAGGTATTCCTTTAGTGCGTGGTCATATTTCCAACGCTAAATCTTCCTTTAGTACGTGACCATATTATTAACAATAGATCTTTAGTACCTGACTATATTGCGAACACTAGATCTTCCTTTAGTGCATTATCATATTACAAACACTCGGTCTTAATTTCCCACATGATCATTTTACTAACTCTAGATCTTCCTCTAGTACATGATCACATTCATAATATTTAATATTCTTTGAGAACATGATCATATTTTTAACCTTAGGTCTTCCTTTAGTACATTATCATTTTACTAACACCAGATCTTACCTTAGTTCATGATCATATAACTGAAACAAGATTTTTTTTTAGTACAGGATCATATTACTACATCAGGACTTCTTTAGTTAATGATCATATTACTACATCAGGACTTTTTTAGTTAATGATCATATTACTACCACCATATCTTCCTTTATTTGATGGTCATATTACTTACAGAAGGTTTCCTTGAGTACGTGATCATATTACTAACAGAAGGTCTCCTTTAGTACGTGATCGTATTACTAACACGTTTTTTTCATTAGTACATGATCATGTTACGATCGCTAGATCTTCCTTTAGTACGTGATTATATTAGTAAGACTAGATCTATAGAACTTGATCATATTTTAACACAAGATATTTCTTTAGTACATGATCATTTTAGTAACACTAGTTCTTTCTTTAGAACATGATCATATTTCTAACTATATATCTTCAATACGTGATCACACTACTAACACTAGATCTTACTTTAGTTCATGATCATATTACTCACACTATATCTGTATCTTAATATAGGTCATGATCATATTACTAACAATGTATCTCACTTTAGTGCATGATCACCTAATTAACCCTAGGTCTTCCTTTAGTACATGATCAAATTAGTAACACTAGATTTTATTCTAGTACATTATCATATTACTCAAACCTGGTCTTCCTTTAGTACTTGATGATATTACTAACTCTAGTTCTTCCTTTAATACATGACCGTATTACGTCTTCCTTTATTACATGATGATATTACTAACACAAGGTCTTTCTTTAGTTCATGATGATATTACCAATACTAGATCTTACTTTACTTCATGATCATTTTACTAATACTTGATCTTTCTTTTGTACATGATCATATTACTAACACCAGATGTTCCTTTTGTACGTTATGATGTTGCTAGCACTAGATCTTTAGTACAAGATTTTATTATTAACATTGGATATTCCTTTAGTACATTATCATATTTTAACTCTAGGTCTTCCTATACTACATGATCATATCACTAACACTAGATCATCCTTTAACACATGATCATATCACTAATACTAGGTCTTCCTTTGGTACGTGACTTATCACAATAAATCATACTCTAGTACGTGATCATATTACTAACACTAGGTCGTCCTCACTAAATGGTCATATTATTAACCCTAGATCTTACGTTAGTTCATGATCATATTACTAACAATACATCTTCATTTAGTAAATGATCGTGTTATTAACATTAGAACTTCCTTTAGTACGTGATCATCTTGGTAACAGTAGGCCTTTCATTAGTACGTGATCTTATTAATAACACTGCATCTTATATTAATTCATGATCATATCACAAACATTAGATCTTCCTTTAGTATATGATCATATTACTAACACTAGGTTTTACTTTTCTAAATAATCATTTGAATAACACTAGATCTTACTTTAGTACATGATCATAAAACTAACACAAGAACACTCTTTACTAGATGATCATATTACTGACAAAAAATCTCGCGTTGGTAGATGATCTTATTACTAATACTAGGTCTTAGTTTTGTACATCATCATATGAATAACACTAGGTGTTCCTTTATTACATGATCATAATTGATCAATGTAATCACAATGATCACATTGGTTTCTCTTTAGTACATTATTATATTACTAAGACTAGATCTTTAGTTCATGATGATATTACTAACTTTGATACATGGTAATATAACTAACACTAGTTCTTTGTTTAGTACATGATTATATTACTAACACAAGGTCTTCCTTTACTACATCATTATATTACTAACCCCAGGTCTTCATTTACTACATGATCATATTACCAACACGAGATCATCCTTTAGTACATTTTGATATTACTAACACTAGATCTTCCTTTAGTACATGATCACAAAACTAACACAAGAACACTTTTTACTAGATGATCATATTACTGACAAAAATCTCGCATTACTAGTACTAGGTCTTAGTTTAGTACATGATTATATGAATAACACTAGGCGTTCCTTTATTACATGATCATATTACTATCACTAGATCTATCCTTAGTTAATGATCATATTACTAAAACTAGATCTTTCTTTACATGATCATATTACTAACACTAGATCTTTAGAACTGATCATATTACTAATAGATCTTCATATTCGTATTTTTAACACTAGATCTTACTTTGTTAAATGATCATATTACTTAGATTAGGTATAGTGCTAGGAATATTACTTAGATTAGGTTTCCTTTAATACATCATAATATTCCTAGCACTATATCTTCGATTAGTACAGATCATATTACTAACATAAATCTTCCTTTAGTACATGATCACGGTACTAACATTAGGTCTTCCTTTAGTTCAGGATCACATTTCTAACACTTGATCTTACCTTAGTACGTAATCGTGTTACTATCACTAGATCTTACTTTAGTATGTGATCATATTACTGACACAAGATCTTACTTTACTGCATAATCATTTTTCGAACTCTAGATTTTACTTTAGTACATAATCGTTTTACTAACACATGGTCTTCCTTTATAACATGAACATATTACTAATACTAGATCTTCCTGTGGTACATGATCATATTACTAACACCAGGTCTTACTTTAGTGCGTGATCATATTATTAACTCTAGATGTTCAGTACGTGATAATATTACTAACCCTAGGTTCTTTCAGTAGATGATGATATTACTAACACTATATTCTCCTTTAGTACATAATAATGTTACTAATGTTAAAAATATGATCATATACGAAAGAAACACATGGTGTTAGTCATATGATCATGTACTAAAGTAAGAACTAGTGTTAGTGATATGAACAGTGATATGAACCTTGACTAGTTCTTACTCTAGTGTTAGTAATATGATAATTGAGTAGATCTATCCATAGTTCATGATCATATTACTAACACTAGATCTTACTTTAGTACATGATCATATTTATTAGCACTAGGTCTTCCTGTAGTACATGATCGTATTGCTAACACTGGATTTTCCTTTAGCTCATGATCATATTCCTAAAACTAGATCTACCTTTATTATATGATCATATTTGTAACAGTAGGTCTTTTTTTAGTACATAATCATATTACTGACCCTAAACGTCTTACTCTCTGATAGAGCAAGTAACTTCAATTTGAGATCGATTTCTGAAGTTCCTTTCTCGAAAATGAAAGGCCTGGCATGGCCGAGCGCGATAAGGCTTGCGCTCGGAATCTGAGGGTCGCGGGTTCGCATCCGAGTCGCGCTAAACATGCTCGCCCTCCCAGCCGTGGGGCGTTATAATGTGACGGTCAATCCCACTATTCGTCGGTAAAAGAGTAGCCCAAGAGTTGGCGGTGGGTGGTGATGACTAGCTGCCTTCCCTCTAGTCTTACACTACTAAATTAGGGACGGCTAGCACAGATAGCTCTCGAGTAGCTTTGTGCGAATTTCAAAACAAACGAAAATTAAAAATATTTTGATTCTAAGCTCACAATATATTTATTTATTATATACGTCTAACTTCTAGATATAAATCTCAAATTTCAATTGGAAAATAAAGTAGAATTATCTTATTTTCTTCAAGCCTAATTAATCATGTTAAATAATGTTATTTTGAAAGACTGCATGAAAAAATTCCAAGGGTAACTCTATCCTTCAAAATTTTATTATGTGTATACTTGAATAGAATGAGAAAGTCGTAATAAATCACTTGATGTATTAAGAGTATAAAATTTTGTTATGACTTGAGGTCAATTTTTGTAATATCTATTTGTAATTCTCCTGATTAAATTATCAAATTGGTACCTTTTAGGTGGTTTGCTTGTTTTGTTTTTATTTGAAGTGAAACTATTAAGCCAGACAACAAAACCTGCTAAATCGATGTCATTTGAAGAACGGTTCCTTAAAAAAAAAGATAAAATATGGTTGTCACATGGAGTTCACATATCAGCCCATACTGCCATTTAGGGAAGAGAGGGGTGACAGTGCGCTGGTAAAAAGTGTAAAACAAAGGAACCTCCAATAACTCATTAACGTCAAAACTCAATGTGATATGTTGTTCGATAACTGTACACAACTCCTAAATACAAAAAAAAGAAGAACCAGTTAACACATTGCTAGACATAACTTACCTACTGTAAGAGAAAACATAAATAACAACCGAAACAGTAAAGCACATTTAAATCAGTGTAGTCTGTTTTATCGTGACAATAAACGTTATCATATTCAAGACAAGATCAAAGGTCATAGAGGGATGAGATCACATAATACTCGTATGTTGGTACTGTGGATGTCAAAGAAATGAAAGTAAATCATAACAAAATAATATGATATGATGATTAATTTTTAATGAATCTTTGTATGCATTGGAGCCTTTTTAACAATAAAATATTGGTTTCACTGCAAAATACTCCTGTCTTACAGGTAAATATCAGTTATTCTCTTTGAAATAAAACATCTGTTTTCAATTGCCTAACTTTGAACTTCATACAACCTTTGAACCACTTACTTAATCAAATGAGATTCTGGTTCTTATTCCATAGTATCAACTATTATTTGTATCTTGACAAAATTATTGCAAATATTAACAGCAAAGGCACCATGTATAAATATGTTTGGAATCCCATCAGAAAATAATGGTGGTGTAAAGGTTTAAAATTATTTAGGTATGAATATTTACACACATTGAAAAACCTTCAGTAGTCTAATGTATTTGACTGTGGTGAAACAAGCTAAAAGAATTAGGTATCTTTTTTTTAGAGAAATTTATAATTTGTAAATAAGAAGGCTATTTTAACCTTGATATAAGATCTTGATGTGGGCTACCATTGCATTTAATAGCTTATAAGGCTCACTGGCATACAACAACTACAGTAGTGGTTGGAATACAATTGATGCAAGTAGTTTGTTATAACAACAGTTTTTATAATATGAAGTTTGTGAATGCTAACTTAGAAAAGGTATTCACTCCATAACAGCTGTTATACAAGTGTTCATTGTCTGTTCCCTAGTAGGAGAGAGGTAAGTGTTTGAATTTATAATGCTAAAATCAGTGTTTTGGTTCCCCTTGGTGGACACAGCAGATAGCCCATTGTTGCTTTGCTATAACAAAACAAAACATTCTGTCTGATATGTTTAGAATATTATCCACCATCCACTCACCATATTGTCTGACTGAAATATATATGAATGAAATCATTAGATCATTAATGCATGTAATAAAACCTTTGAAGTCTAAAGTACATGTAGTTTTTATTTTAATTAATGCATTCAGAGGGAGATGTTAAGTTTCTAGCTTGTTATATTATATTCTTAAAGTTTATTTGCAATTTTGAAAAAATTCAAATCTAAACCAAATCGTTTAGAAATAGTAGATATTATATTTTTGCCTAAAAACATTGGATGAATTTTTATTTCTTTAAAAGTTATAGAAGTTGCTGTTTAAGAGATGTTTTCTTGTAGGAAAGACAAATAGAAAGTTCACTAACATAAGTTTCAGTATTAAATGATAAAGATAAAAAACAAACAAACATGCAAATCAGGTACATATTGTAATGATGCTAGGAAAACACTGGGTAAAAAAAATCAATTAAAAAAACAAAATATAGGAGTTTGAGAGTGTTTATAAGAGGATAACTTATTGTTTAATTTTAAAAGTATAATAAAGAGAACAGACAACTAATATTCATCACTGGTACAACTCACCATTTCAAACAATATAATATTCCTCTTCCACTAATGGTTAGTGTTTAACCTTCCAGTCCTTTTTACCTCAAGATTGATATCTGTAATGTTAAACATCTTTTTTCTTGATCATTTAGTGGGGTGTGTACAAAGAAAGCATACTCATATCAAAATTTCAACTTACATTTTTGTCCAGTGAATAATGTCACTCCATGACCTTTGTTCACTGACAGCATTGGTCATCAAACATTTACAATCATTATCATACTTGGTCAACCAGGAATATTTTAGTTATAACCCATTTAACCTGGACACTATATACAGTACTAAAACTTAGTAAGGGTGGATCCACTAAGATCTTACTATACCAGTTAAGTGTCTCCTTTATTTTAATTAATTCTATCGCTACCCAATGCACCAATTCTTTAATGATTTTTTATTTTACGATTTTCCAATCTTATTTCAGTCCAACCCTTTTTAAAAACAAATAGATTTACTTTAGTTTCTCAGATTCGATTATTTTATCACTGTGATTTTATCTGAATCTTTTTCAGTCTTCAAATTCTGCAGTATTCTCTGTTTCTGTTTCCAAAACTTAGTTTACTTCAAATGTTTAGAGTTCCCAAGTTTATGTTGAAAATAGTGTACTGAGTAAGAGAGAAAAATGATACTTTCTATAGACCTTTACAAAGCAGAATAATTAGGATAAAGAACATTTTTTGAGTCAAATCTGACACATAGTACCTCAGTGCACACCCACTATCCCCTTACTATGTGTGCAAAGTTTTAGGTTCTCTTCTCTTGGATGCATTGCAGTCACACATACAACTCGTCATAATGTTTATGGCTAACTCTATGTAACCAAGGTATCCAGCTCAGACAGTTCTTATTTTAGTTTGGCTCTTAAAACGTGTAAGCAGATAAACCGTTGTTTCATAAACCGAAACCAGAAGTGTGTTAGTTTGGTGCCAAATCTTCTCACTACCTCCATATGATCATTCCAACGTACTGGTCATTCTGAAAGTCCATTGACCAATGAAACTAAAGTGGTGACCTGAAAATGAACAGGTCCAGTAAGGTAAGAGATTGTACATCTTCACTAATGACAGCACCAGAAATAAACTCCTACAGTCAAGATTCTGAAGGTTGTCTTGTGGTCTGTCCACAAAACACGGTAATGTTTCCTTCTTCACCATTCAATAACTTTATTGGTGCTGTCTTCCTCATAGTTCCCGGGACCTACTGAAAGCTACATCTTGTAATGTTCTTTGGAGAAACACAGTAACCCAAAAATTAAAGACAAAAACCAGGTAAAGAACAAACTATATCTTAGTAACGAATGACACTATGTGAACTAGATGTACTTCCAAACTGAAATTAAAAGAAACAAGTATTTTCATTTCTTGCTTTTATAGTTCATATGTCATGCTGTGTTCTAGCCAAGAGAGTGCATAATTCTTCTCGTGATTTATGGCATGCGCACGTTTTACTGATTTGTAGTACTTGTCTGGATAAATAGTAACCTATGTTTATATCTCTAGTATTTGTTTAGATAAACAATCATCTATGTTCTGATCGCTAGTATTTGCCTCGAAAGATACTGTTGTGTGTTACGATCCTTAGCACTTGCCTGATTAAAAAATAAGCTCAAATTACGTTTTCTTACAATAAATAGTTACATGTGTTCGTATATCACTCTATAGTCTTAAATACATTGTTCCCAGACTTCTAATCTGTAACAGTTGGAGATTGTGAGTAATAAAATACATCCAGATATTAGCATCATGATTACATTAAATTTTAACATTAATCCTTGTCTCTAAATATTCCACTTCTATAAATACACTATAAAACTGAATACGCACGTTTCGAACCCAAGAACCTTCATTTTGAGATCAGGTACAGAGTTAGAGGTCGTGAATCGCTGCACTACACTTTTCTGATAACTTATATACAGCTGTTGTATACTTGGTATGATCTTGTGTTTAACGCGCTCGACTCTGAATTTAAGGGTCATGGGTTCGAATCTCCGTCACCAAAAATACTTGCCTTTTCATCCATGGGGCATTATATGTGACGGTCAGTCCCATTATTTGCTGGTGAAAGCATAGTCTAAGAGTTGGATGGTGTTTAGCTATCTTTCTTCTAGTTTGTGGTTGCTAAATTATGAAAAGTAAGTAGAGATAACCCTTGTCCTGCGTTTCGCAAAATTTAAACCAAAGCGATATGTCTGTAGAGTTAGAAGGCTAGACACCAGGTTTCGATCTCTGTGGTGGGCAGAGTACGGATAGCTCATTGTGCAGGTTTGTACTTAACTTCAACCATTTTAAACCACATTTTATGTGTGTCCTATCCTCCGCTTGGGGTGATTTGTTTTTGAATTTCGCGCAAAGCTACTTGAGCGCTATCTGCGCTAGCCGTCCATAATTTAGAAGTGTAAGACTAGAGAAAAGGCAGCTAATCATCACCACCCACGGTCAACTTTTGGGCTTCTATTTTATCAACAAATAGTGGGATTGACCGTTACATTATAACGCCCCAGGGCTAAAGGGCGAGCATGTTTGGTGCGACGGGGTTTCGAACCCGCGACCGTCGGATTACGAGTCGAACGCCTCAACCCACTTGGCCATGTCGGGCCACGCATAGATGAAGAAACAAATAAACTAATACTATAAGATGGCTTATTTCTTTACGAAACATGTACATCCTAGAGTAAAAGACAAAATAAAAGATATAACATTATTTCATACACTGTTTGACAGAGTATTAGTACTGAATTTAAGTTAAATGGACGACAACTATTGTAGAAACAAAAGTGTAGAGGAAGGCGTTTCGATATAATATGGCCTGGCATGGCCAAGCGCGTAAGGCGCGAGACTCGTAATCCGAGTCGCGGGTTCGCGCCTGCGTCGCGCTAAACATGCTAGCCCTCCCAGCCGTGGGGCGTTATAATGTGACGGTCAATCCCACTTTTCGTTGGTAAAAGAGTAGCCCAAGAGTTGGCGGTGGGTGGTGATGACTAGCTGCCTTCTCACTAGTCTTACACTGCTAAATTAGGGACGGCTAGCACAGATGGCCCTCAGTAGTTTTGTGCGAAATTCCAAAACAAACAAACAAATCGATATAATATTTTACCATCCATTCAACTTAGTTTCAAAAAATACAATAGTTTGTTGGTTGAGCTTGACCGAACGGTTTACATTCGGGCAATGCATCTAAAGATCCATAGTTCACGTTTCACCTAAATATAAGCGCGCCAATAGTTTCAATAGTGGCAGTGAGATTGAAAGAATTCGAATAGAGCAATTTTAGAGTTGATAGTAAATGCTGCTCGTATCTATCTATCAGTCCAAAATTAGGGAAAGCTAGCACAGAGACCTCTTGCGTACTTATGTTCAAATATCCAAGTAAAACAAAATTTCGTTTTGTCGCGTCAATAATAGTTCAGCGGGCTTTGACACTAAAGCCAGGAATTCGATTTCTCGCTGCAGACAGAAAGTATATAGTAAAATATGGAGCTTTGTGCTAACCTAAGAAAAAAACAAACAATCGTTTTGTTATATTTCACTGTCGAAAACTCGCTGTTAAAATAATTATAAACCATATTCCCAGCTGCAAAATTCAAACCCAAAACAGTTTTATTAGTTGCTTTCTTGAAAATAATGACAGAAATCTTCAGTAGTTGGCTCTGTCCACATACAGCAACAGATGAAATCATAGTAAACAAAGACCCTAACCGTCACAAACTCACTTCGAGTTCGATTTATTACTAAATCATTGTTGCATCTGATAGATACCGCACCCTGCGATTTTTTTTCTGAGTTGTTTAAAGTTTTGAAATTACAAACACTCGGTTTGCCATTTTTGTTTTTCTTCTTTCTGTTTTGTTGCGGAAAAAGAAACCGCGTATCTTAATGTATCGTTAGTAAAAGAGAGCCCAAGAGTTGGCAGTGGGTGGTGATGATTAGCTGTCTTCTCTCTTGTCTTACACTGCAAAATTAGGAATGACTAGCGCAGGTGGCCTTCGTATAGCCTTGCTACAAAATTAAACAAAACAAACAAACTAATTAACGTAAAACGACTCAATAACAGCGATAGCGAACACACAAACTGGTTCCCAATATCCACGTGACTTTCTTTTATCTAATTATGCTGTTGAAACAACTCTAATCACTCCACAATGTCTCATAGCTTAAAATGAAAATTCTTGGCCTAAGGTATTCTTGGTATTCTTGACCTAAGTTATTAAACCTTTTCATGTCAATACTATCTTTAGGACCCGCAACTCCTACTACCGAACATTTAAATTACAAAATTAAAAAATATATGTATAAAACAGTATTTCTGTTTGTACACCTATACTAGACAGCTCAAAGTGGCTTTAAGTCCAACAAACAAACACATTTTTCAACACTTTTATACTCTATAAAATAATTTACAGGCTTTCTAGTTTAAAACATTCTAGCTTATACTAAATGACAAACAGTACCACAGCCAGCTACGACTTGCGGCTCAAGCACTACGAGATCTCATGAATACAAAAATATACACAACTTCTATTTCCGAACTTATAATTAAACAAAAATTAGGTTAAATATATCTACTAACGTTCAAACTTGCTGTTCTCAACTGTTATGTTTCAAACATTTCATTATGTTCATTATTTTCGACCTTTACTTGCAGCCATTTATTTCGAACAACACCTGAACCAATGTTGTTAACCTGGAATGCAGACACATGCAGACACTACCAGTGAAACCAGAACTTGATGTTTGGAACAAGAATACAGAAACATATGAACACTACCAGTAAAAAATAAAACTTCACTTTTGAGCTAGAACACAGACACGTCCAAACACTACCAATAAAATATAAGCATGGAATTTTGAGTTAGAAGACAGACACATGTGAACACCACCAGTAAAACCAAAAACTGACGTTTTGAACTAGTAGAATTACAAATAACACGAGAAAGATAAGGTCATAAAGTTAACTGGTTCTGTTATACAAATTAGATTATGATTTCAGTTTCACAAATAATACGAAATATGTTGGTCTAGCTACCAGGTAAACATACAAATTATGAACATCTGAGAATTGTAGTTTCTAGTCAAACGAAATAATATAAATTTGAAGGGTTTAAACACTCACATCAGACTATGGATAAAATAAGCATAGTTGAATATATACTCTTCAAAACAAGAAACGCAAAAGGCAAAACATGAGACAAATTGTTAACAAGTTTATTCCGGGTAGTTCTGTATGAAATGTGTAAAAACTTTGCACATTCAGTGCTGAACATCCAAAGTCTGCAAAGGCAGAAGTCCACGCTCACTAGTTGAAGTTTAACGTCACTCAACGTCAATAACGAGTATGCCCCCGTAAGCATCAATAACTGCTTGGCATCTCCTGCCCATGGAAGCGATGAGATGACGAATCACATTCTGTGGAATGGCTGGCCACTCAGCCTGCAAAGCTGCTGCAAGATGAGGTAGAGTCTGCGGTTGAGGTTGTCGCCGTCGCAGACGTCGGTCCAACTCGTCCCAAAGATGTTCGATGGGGTTTAAATCTGGTGATCTGGAGGGCCAGGGAAGAACGTTGATGTTGTGGTGTCTCAAAAGACAGTGGTGAGTCGGGCTGTGTGAGGACGGCGCGTTGTCATGTTGAAAAACGTCATTGACGTTCACCATGATGGGTTGAACATTGGGCCTAAGAATCTCGTCGACGTATCGTTGAGCCGTAAGATTCCCTCGAATGTGCAAAAGGTCTGTTGAGGCAGTAGACGTCTCCGCAGTGGTGGTTTACATCCGAAGGTGACGAAACCTGATGTAGCGATCTTGTGCAGGCGTGGTCACACGAGGTCTGCCAGATCGTGGACGGTCACGAGTTGATCCATGTTGTTGCTGACGATTCCATAGCCTTGTGATGGTGCTTGGGTGGACATTCACAGCTATGACAACATATTTGTTCGAGATTCGCCTGCTTCCAAGCGACCAATGACGTTGTTGCGTTGTGCTTCAGTCAGTTTTGACGTAACTGTATTGCATGTCGGTGGCTTAACACTGAGCTATGGAAACCGAGAACCCGTCACTTTTATAGGGATTTAGCACATGTTGCACTTGCAGAACATGCAGATCTCTCAAAAACTTTATTGGACACGAACGCGTTTTGGCGAAAAATCCGATGTTTTCCTCTGTTTTCAAAATGCACAACTGTTATTGTCATTTTGGTCTAACAATCAGTGCCTTAACACGTGTAACATCACATACTCTGAGCTTGTAACGTTATTACATATATTTCTCTTTAAAATCAAAAATATCCCTTTTGCATTTCTTTTTTTGAAGAGTATATTTCTACTTCCTGCTACCACATCAACATGGGTGTCAATCACTGATTAGAGAAGTGTGTCCTTTAATAGCTGAGGATGTACTATTTCTACTTCCTGCTACTACATCAACATGGGTGTCAATCACTGATTAGAGAAGTGTGTCCTTTAGTAGCTGAGGATGAACTGTTTCTACTTCCTGCTACTACATCAACATGGGTGTCAATCACTGATTAGAGAAGTGTGTCCTTTAACAGCTGAGGATGAACTATTTCTACTTCCTGCTACTACATCAACATGGGTGTCAATCACTGATTAGAGAGTATGTCCTTTAAAAGCTGAGGATGAACTAAACTTTTCAAAAAAAGAAGCGCAAAGGCAAAATTTGAGATAAATTGTTAACAAGTTTATTCCGTGTCGTTCTGTAAGACATTTTGAAACTTTGTACATTCACTGCTGAACATCCAAAGTCTGCAAAGGTAAAGTCCACGCTCACTAGTTGAATTTTAACGTCACTCAACGTCAATAACGAGTATGCCCCCGTGAGCATCAATAACTGCTTGGCATCTCCTGCCCATGGAAGCGATGAGATGACGAATCACATCCTGTGGAATGGCTGTCCACTCAGCCTGCAAAGCTGCTGCAAGCTGAGGTAGAGTCTGCGGTTGAGGTTGTCGCCGTCGCAGACGTCGGTCCAACTCGTCCCAAAGATGTTTGATGGGGTTTAAATCTGGTGATCTGGAGGGCCAGGCCAGAACGTTGATGTTGTGGTGTCTCAAGAAGATAGTGGTGAGTCGGACTGTGTGAGGACGGACGTTGTCATGTTGAAAACGTGGTTGACGTTCATCATGATGGGTTGCACATGGGGCCTAAGAATCTCGTCGACGTATCGTTGAGCCGTAAGATTCCCTCGAATGTGCAAAGGTCTGTTCTGGCATTGTAGGCGATGGCAGCCCACATCATGACGCTGCCACCACCAAATCTGTGTTTTCAGCAAAACGTTCACCTCGGCGACGGTCAACACGAGTCCTTCCATCCTGCCTACAAAGCATAAAACGCAATTCATCGCTGAACCAAACATGCCTCCATCGTCGATGATACCATACCCGATGTGCCTGAGTCCATTGCAGCCGTGCTTGACGATGTTGCTGGGTGAGGATGATGCCTCTGACTGGACGTCGAGGTCGGATTCCTGCATCTCGTAGACGGTTGCGTACGGTCTGATCGGAAATTCTACGCAGCCTTGGTATGTTTGAGGCAGTAGACGTCGCAGTGGTGGTCCTATCCCGAAGGTGACGTAACCGGATGTAGCGATCTTGTGCGGACGTGGTCACACGAGGTCTGCCAGATCGTGAACGGTCACGAGTTGATCCATGTTATTGGTGACGATTCCATAGCCTTGTGATGGTGCTTGGGTGGACGTTCACAGATCTGGCAACATCTGATCGAGATTCGCCTGCTTCCAAGCGACCAATGACGTTGTTGCGTTGTGCTTCAGTCAGTCTTGGCGTAACTGTATTGCGTGTCGGTGGCTTAACACTGAGCTATGGAAACCGAGAACCCGTCACTTTTATAGGGATTTTGCACATGTTGCACTTGCAGAACATGCAGATCTTTCAAAAAAATTATTAAACACGAATGCGTTTTGGCGAAAAATCCTGTTTACCTCCGTTTTCAAAGTGCACAACTGTTATTGTCATTTTGGTCTGACAATCAGTGCCTTAACACGTGTAACATCACATACTCTGAGCTTGTAACGTTATTACGAGTACAGGTATTGTAACAGTTATTACAGGTGCATATATTTCTCTTTAAAATAAAAAAAAATATATCCATCTGACTATAAATTATGTATAAATACATTCACCATATAAGTTGTCAAACTTGTTTTATGGTATAATAATTTCATGTTAACATTGATAATGAGAAGATAATTCAGAAAATGTCATAATTAGTTGCAAATTGTTAAGTTTAGATCTTCGTGTCAGATCAATAAAATATTATTGGTTTAAGTTTGTTTGGTTTTTGAATTTCGCGCAAAGCTACACGAGGGCTATCTGCGCTAGCCGTCCCTAATTTAGTAGTGTAAGACTAGAGGGAAGGCGGCTAGTCATCACCACCCACCGCCAACTCTTGGGCTACTCTTTTACCAACGAATAGTGGGATTGACCGTCACATTATAACGCCCCACGTTTTCAATGTATTATATGTTTGATAATTATGTAATGTGGTGTTCTAACTTTCATTAATTAACATATATTACCTAAACTGAGAATAAACTATTTTATAGGGTAGTGCATGTGAAAATAAAGTATAATGATTTTAATTATATTCTAATTGTTTCTTGTCTGTAACAATTAATGATAACGGTATAGTTAGCCAGAATAGTTGTTTAAGTTTGTAACTACTACCATATTTTTCGGTGTACAAGATGATTCCAAATATAAAACGACCCTGGATGTTTTGAGCTAGTTAAGTGTATTTCTTTGAGGTTTGGTGTATAACATGACCTCTGTTGTCTGTCAAGTCTAGGATGTTACTTTTGTAAAGAGTATGTGTCACTTTTAAACAATGAACTCTAGGATATTCAATATAACCACGATTGTGTTTTTTCATGCAATTCAAATGCTACACACAGCTCAATCCGGCCTTCATTATATCACAAACATGTAACAAGCAACTTTACGAAGTTTTCATTACATTTTAAATCGTTTTATATAATCAAAATATCAAACCTTATGATGTTCTACAAAACCATATTGGGCCTAACATGGCTAGGTGATAAAGGCGCTCGACTCGCATTCTGAGAGTCACTAGTTCGAATCTTCATCTGATCAAATATGTTCGCCCTTTCTGCCTTTTAAGCGTTATAATGTGACGGTCAATCCCAATATTAGTTGGTAAAAAAGTAGCCTAAATTTTGGTGGTGGATGATGGTGACTAGCTGTGCCTTCCCTCTAGTCTTACACTATTAAATTAGGAACCGGCTAGCGCAGATATCCTTCGTGTAGCTTTGCGCGAAATTAAAAAGAGCAATAAAAACATGTTAATAAAATTAACGTGTGCTACATACAATATTACCAATATTTTACAATGACAAATACGATCAAAACATTTCAGATCAAAATGACTTGATTAATTGTAATTAACACGTTTGAGAAATAACTTCTAGGTGTAAAACTCGAGACAAATATGTCATTATAACACACTAGATGGCATGATATCGACTCATTTACTGAAAACGTTGTTGTTTTGAATTAAGCACAAAGCTACACAATGAGCTATCTGTGCTCTGCCCACCACACTGGGGGCTACTAAAAACAAAGTAAAATAAACTACACAATTTTGGATAAATATGCTACCGACCGGAGAGTTCTTACTACACCTTTACTTTTGAGCCTATGTATTCATAGGTCTTATAAGACGAGAGGTGAAATCAGACATTGTTTTAAGACTAAAAGTATCGTCTTATACACTGGCTTATACCGGATCATCTACTTAAACTACGTATTTTATTTTCATATTAAAATCTGTACTGGTTCGGTTAATAGTTGTATTTTAAAATTATGTATTTCAAAGTGGTGTTTCATAGTAGATTGCGTAAAGTACGACGTACTGCAAGATATATAAAATAATTAATATTCTAACTAGTTTCTTCACTAGTCAAGTAATCGAAGTATCAGCATATTCTAATTTGCTAGAAGGACAGAAGAAAGTCTATGGGCTTATAACACTAAAATCCATTGTTCGTTCGTCGCCGTAAAATATATATTGTCTATCTTTCACATTCAAAGTAAAAGATGTGGCATATTTTTTTATGTTAAAGTAAAATATATGTTGTCTATCTTTCACATTCAAAGTAAAAGATGTAGCATATTTTTTGATGTTAAAGTAAAATATATATTGTCTATCTTTCACATTCAAAGTAAAAGATGTAGCATATTTTTTTGATGTTAAAGTAAAATATATATTGTCTATCTTTCACATTCAAAGTAAAAGATGTAGCATATTTTTTTATGTTAAAGTAAAATATATATTGTCTATCTTTCACATTCAAAGTAAAAGATGTAGCATATTTTTTTATGTTAAAGTAAAATATATATTCCATCGTTCGTTGTGAAAGTAAAAAAAACATGATCTATCTGTTACTGTGAAAACTAGCAGAGACGTTATTTTGAAAAATCTTTAGCGGTGTTTTGTCATTAAAACGTCGGACGATGTAAGAGGAGGTCTTCGGTCTTTACTCAGTCCGGTTCACTCTAAGTTATTCACAAAACGAGATAAGTGGCATGTAAACATATACTCACTCTCTTCACTTTCACAACGTATTTGTTGTATTTATTTATGTACCTCTTTCAAATATTTTCCATTTTGCTGTTATATTAAAGCAAAGAAAAACAAACAGTACATTAGACAAATCAAATGATAATTTAAGTTTAAATTAAGAACACAAAATGTTTTTGTTTGTTTCTAATTCAGGTTTAATCCAAGCTAACAAGAATGACCACATTCAAAAGTCGGATACCGGAACTGTCTAAGAACACAATCTGAAACCGACACTTGGCTACAATCTCTGTGAACGTTTGTTTGTTTGTTTTGAATTTCGCACAAAGCTACTCGAGGGCTATCTGTGCTAGCCGTCCCTAATTTAGCAGTGTAAGGCTAGAGGGAAGGCAGCTAGTCATCACCACCCACCGCCAACTCTTGGGCTACTCTTTTACCAACGAATAGTGGGATTGATTGGGACATTAGAACACCCACGGCTGAAAGGACGAGCATGTTTGGTGTGACGAGGATTCGAACCCGCGACTCTCGAATTACGAGTCGAACGCTTTAGCCGAGCCGTTTAAAATGATAGGCCACAGTTTGTTTATTTAATTTCTTAATTTCGTGCAAATCTACGTGAGGACTATTTGCGCTTGCCTTCCCTTAGTGTCAAGTTTTGTGTTGATTGGTCAAGAAATGAGGAAACATGGAAGAAAAATATATTCAATGATAGTTATTATTTCACTCGACAATATTATTTGTAAATGTTTAAGTATTATTGGCTGTTGTCGTTTATTGATAAAACAATGCATTACGTAACAATAATTAAAAAGTAATGCTTAGATTGTTTGTTTGTTTTGGAATTTCGCACAAAGATATCGAGGGCTATCTGTGCTAGCCGTCCCTAATTTAGCAGTGTAAGACTAGAGGGAAGGCAGCTAGTCATCACCACCCACCGCCAACTCTTGGACTACTCTTTTACCAACGAATAGTGGAATTGACCGTCACATATAACGCACCACGGCTGAAAGGGCGAGCATGTTTGGTGTGATCGGGATTTGAACCCGCGACCCTCGGATTACGAACCCAACGCCTTAACACACTTGTCCATGTCGGGCCTCTCTACGAACGATTGTGTGATATTTCATTTGTTGGTAGTTAGGTTCACATGAAAGTAAACTTTTAAATGAATCTAAAACAAATACATTTCTTCCATACCACAGTGGTTTAGTCGTAAGCTACTAATATTTAAAACAGTGTTTTGATACTTGAGATGAAAATGGCGCAAATGGGTGTTGTGCAGCTTACCAACAACGAACAAAAAATACATATTGTTTTTTTTCTAATACGTATTCAAAATTTTGAGCTCAACTTTTGATTAAATAACACTATTATTAGTTTTCTCAGCGTATTTCTACCCAAATAATTAAATTAAAGCTAATAAAACAATGATATTATTTGAGTTTTACTGGTTCCAAAGAAGTGCTAAAATCCAAACTCAAGGACAAACATAGACTGTCGGAAAGAGGTGTGTTCAGATGCACCCTAGTGTCAAAATATCGAACAAATGGCTATCGATAAACTTTCATTCACGAGTGAGTTTGTATTTTCTAGTTTGGAAGTAGTCGCTTTTCTTTATATCACCCTTGTTGAAAATGCATGGTAGCTGTTTGAATTGTAGATGAAACTGTTTGGATGGATATTCTACGTAAATGGAATGTGTCTTTAGTTAGTTTCCGGTAGAACGACTGACAAGCAGAATACACGAAGATACTTCGTCTTGTTTGAGATAATAGATTCTCCTCAGGTACCAGCAAAATCAATGCTCTAAGACCGAGGACTGGGATTGATATAAAGCAGTTTGTAAGTTTTATCTAGGAGCTGTATGATGATATTGCGTGTGTGTGTGTGTGTGCTTTTTCTTTTAGCAAAGACACATCGGGCTATCTGTTGAGCTCACCGAGGAGAATCGAACCCCTGATTTGAGCGTTGTAAATCCGAAGACCTACCGCTGTTTTAGCGGGAGCCGTGATGCTATTGCATAAAAAGAACAGCTGATGAATGGGTTATTAATACACTGAAGAACAGTTGATTGGTTTTGTTGTTAACCTGTAATTGTGGATGTGTGTTTCTAACGATAGAGGAAAGAGTCAACCAACATGAGTCCTGGTGGGCTGTCCATTCCAACCCCATATATTTCTTCATGAAAGGATTTCGACAGTTTTCTCAAAGTTGTCTTGCTAAGTCATTAATTCGAATATTAAGGAAATGTTTAAAGAACCAGTCGTTTCGCACATAGAGATATCGGTATAAAGATATGAAAAGTGACTTAAAGTTTATGTTAAGAAGATACTTTCACAAACAAATTGAGAAAAGAGTCACGAATATAACTGGTAGTTCAAGAGGGAATATGACCAGAAAAGTTAATAAGTTGTGGCGTCTTGACTAAAAGGAGAAAATACTGTCAAAGAGACGTGTTTGTCTGATTAGTGAATAACTGGGAAGTCTTATGACGTATAATATATATAAAGTGGTGGAATATGTGTGTGTTTTCTTATAACAAAGCCACTTCTGGCTGCGCTAGCTATCCCTAATTTAGCAGTGTAAAACTAGAGGGAAGGCAGCTAGTCATCACCACCCACCGCCAACTCTTGGGCTACTTTTTACCAACGAATAGTGGGATTGACCGTCACTTTATAACGCCCCCCACGGCTGAAATGAGCATGTTTGGTGCGACCGCTTAATTTTCACTGCTAAATTAGGAACAACTAGCGCAGTTAGCCCGAGAAGCTTTTGCGCGAAATTCAAAACAAATAAACAATGATCCTACTTGTTTGGTCCTGCGCCTAACGTTTACATGGTTTCATTATATCCAAAATTTGGCTCCTAGTAGTATGTCTTCGGAATCCCAACGTAAAACCGGGTTTCCATGTCCGTAGTGGGCAGCACAGATAGCCCATTATGTGGCTTAGTACTTAATTTTAAACCAGCTAAGACTATCAATAGCATGGCTACATATTTTGGTTCTTTCAATAATGTATACTGTTGATCTTCGTTGGGTGTTTGATTTTTTGTTATTCGGGTGGACAGCATAGTTCTAGATGTAACTGGTTTATCTTACATAAGACATTTTGTAAGTTATTAAAAATTAATAAGGTATATTTTATCCAGATAAGATTTAATTAATGAAGAACATGTTTATCAAAGAGTGATCGTTAAATAAATGAAAAGTGATCCTAAGATCGGAAATCGATCGATCAGATCGTTTTGTTCATCACGGTGACAAACAATAAGCACAAACATTATATTTAAACGATGTTTGGTGTTAGAACAATGAATGTTTTGTGTTTACCTTTTATAGAGAAAGCTGTGTTCTAAAACGAGTTTTCCTCCAACATGAGTGAAGATCGTAACCTCCTCTAAAATCATTGATTTCAAGAAGGCCGGTAAAGTTACACTGAAATCAATACCAACCGGCAGAAATTATGTGGAAGTCATGGTTATCCTAGACTTTAGATGGTGTAAGTTTTACAAGCAATACAAGCTTTAGGGGCTTAGTCCCAAAGGTTTTCAGTTAAACCGGTTACAAAGGGGGGTTAACCAGAAACATTAAATCCTAATCAAATGAGGTCAATGTACAAACAATAATAACAAAATAAACTTTATTCATCCTACTAGACGCACTTTCTGTGTTTTAGATCGTGGTTACGCCTAATATAAGGAAAGTCGTAAGATATAGTTGAAGATCATTTATTATTGTTTTTAATAGGCTCACAAAGCATCATAGATGTTATGAGGATGTTGAAAACCATTCACACAGTGCAGTTCAAGGTTGACAAATAACTGTCCTCAGTAAAATAGTCTTACTCTTGGAAATGTTTATCAACATTGAAATAGCATTTTGGAAGCTGTAATCAGTGATGACGAGAAAACCCAGTTGTAGGGAAATATGTATGTGTAAAAACGGCTGGTTTGGGTTGAAAAAAGTTTTATGTAGGTTTGTGAACCTGACGATGACCGAAATGTTGTTCGGTCCTTTACAATTTTCTCAACCCAAACGTTTATATATTTTGAAAGTTGTATTGAATGTTTCAAAACAAAACATCGAGTCCTTGAAGTTGAATATGAAGAATTGGTCTAACGAGTGTGTGTGTTTTCTTTTAGAAAGCCACAAAGGCTATCTGCTCAGCCCACCGAGGGGAATCAAACCCCTGATTTTAGTGTTGTAAATCCGGAGACATACCGCTGTACTAGCGGGGGGCTGGTCTAACGAAAGATCTTTGGTTCACAGTTGCCAACAAAGCAACACCAACAACCCTTCTCTACTTCAATTCGTGATTACGAGACAACCCATTTGTAGAGAGAAAATATATATTTAAAAAAGAACACAAAAGTCACTTTCAAAGTTTTCGAACGCTGCAAATCAAGTAAACACAACATAACCATAAAAAAACATCCAAATACTAAATAAATAAACAAACTTAAAATTGAAGAAGCCTTACTTATACAACAACTCTAGCCCAAAATTAACCAATACAAAGGAACA